>NC_137833.1:54077699-54090199 GCF_963921795.1 Nannobrachium achirus
TGAATGCGCAGCATCTTATGTTGAAAGAATTGCCCTCTCTGTGTAGAAACACATCTCCAGTATTGACTTGATAATAGTTTAGTCTGGTAACAAGTACTGAAAATAGCCGACCTCTGCTATTTTCAATATTTTTACCAATTAGAAATCTCATCCCCTGCCTCTCTAATATTCTCTGCACGTCCCTGGCCTCTGCCGCCGATCGTCGGAGGTGACACGCAGCTAATTGAATGTTCTGCTCGTAACATATTCATTTGTCTTGAACGGCAAAATCTCGATATTCCGAAGGCCTGAAAGTCCGATGGCACGGAGATCCGAATCCGATGACCCAGAGAGAGAGAGAGGTCCGCCCCCCCGCCTGGCATGATTAAAATAATTAATTAATTAGCCTAAAAGCCAGCAAATAAATAGCCAAATCTGAGCACATATAAATATATGGCTAAAAAAAGTATAAAAGCTATTTGAGATGTTTATAGATTAGAATCTTTACACACCTGCTTCCAAATAATTAATTATATCATTCCAGTTCACTGCGCATATTATGTAGGTGACAGGTCATTTCAATTAAGCTCTCACTCCAGTCAGCGCTGGTATGAAAAGAGTCGAGCAGCTCCCTAGTTTAAACTAGGCTATAAAATGACATAATAGGCTATAGAATGGATCTTCAACCAAGAAGTTGTGAATGAAAACGTAGGCCTGTGCTTTGTTATTGTCCTCACCTCAAGTAAACGCTGGATTATTATTTCTTCAAATTGACTGGATCCAATGGATCGCACAAGTAAGAGGTAACATCCAGGTCTTTATCCATCATACTTTCACATCAAACAAAGTAATCACTCAAACCTATGTGTGAGTGTGACCAAGTTTAACATCTTAAACATCACATGCATGCAAGCGTCGCATCCTCAGTCAGCCGCCTCTCCTCCTCTTTCTCTCCCCCTCTGTGAGTGTCTCCGGCTCTCCGCTCTCATAGGCTACTAAATTGAACAGCCTTTCGGACATTAAGTCTGTCGGACTTTAAGGACATCGGAAAATCACCACGCGCCCGTCTTGAACATCCCGCTAGAGTTTATTGTGCGCCGCCGCGCGCTCGGGTGAGGAATTGGTTACGTCTGCAAAAGCTCATCTTCCTACACGCCGTAGCGTTGATACATTTTGAAAACATTATCTGTGGCGATATAGACATAATCGTTCCATACATTTCAGCCAAGGCTGAAGCTCCGAGTTAGCACGGTGCTAGCGGCGCTGTTTTGTCTGTTGCTATCTCTATGCTGATGGCTATATCTGTGCTATACTCCCGTAGGGGTTTGCTTTAAACATATTATTCACATCATTTCCCCACCAATAAGAGTAGAAAAAGATTGACTTTTATGACAATTATGAAAAGACTCAGGTTAGAGTTAGATCAAGCATTTAGAGGTAAGGTTTAGGTGTTAGGGTCAGGATCATGCATTTAGAGGCAAGGTTTAGGCCAGGGGTTAGGGTTGGAGCGATGCCTGATATACTGTATATATAGTCGTGTGCCGATGTCGGCGTGGAACAGAATCTGATTGGCTATTTTTTGTGCGCTGCACCTTGGATTTTGGGTTAAAAATGGCATTTGCAAAATTGCCGTCAGTGTTTCCATGTCCACTCATTATAAGCGACGTTGGGTTTGTTTTTACGCAAAGTCGCTTGCAAACAAACATTGGTAGTTGCATCCAAATCTTTTAATTATTGAAACCAGCGGTTCTCAAATATTTTCATGCCATGGAAATCAATATGTATATTTGTCTCCTAACCCCCATCTGTAGCAGATTAGTGCAGTTAGAACATGTTCAAATAGCCTGTAGTCACTTCTTTTGGGCTTGTTTTTCATAGACTTGGCAGCAATTGTTTCTCTTACTGAAAATCACTGAAAGTAACACAAACTGTGCGTGTGTGTGTGTGTGTGTGTGTGTGTGTGTGTGTGTGTGTGTGTGTGTGTGTGTGTGTGTGTGTGTGTGTGTGTGTGTGTGTGTGTGTGTGTGTGTGTGTGTGTGTGTGTGTGTGTGTGTGCGCGTGTGTGTGTGTAGGATCTGCCACTGTGAGGGGGACGAGGAGAGCCCTCTCATCACCCCGTGCCACTGCACAGGCTCCCTGCGCTATGTGCACCAGTCCTGCCTGCAGCAGTGGATCAAGAGCTCCGACACCCGATGCTGTGAGCTCTGCAAGTACGAGTTCATCATGGAGACCAAGCTCAAGCCGCTGCGCAAGGTTAGACACCCTCCCTCCCTCTGTGTGTGTGTGTGTGTGTGTGCATAGGCGATTTTGAGGGGTGTCCTAGGGTGCACGTTAGTGATGCGCGGGTCAGGTTTTTTTCATAACCCGCACGACCCACAGCCCGCACGAAACGTAACCCGCCCGCGCCCGCCCCGCAGAACAATATACAAATCAACGAATCCGCCCGCCCCGCAACCCGCATTTAAAAAAAAGATGGTATATCATCTCCAGAATAGCTCATCTGTATACGGCTCTTCTAAGTACCCAACGCCGCTTTACAGAAAGGTTTACAGTAGCACAATATTGTCATGGGCTAAATAAACAAACGTGTTGTTCAAATTGGGGTTTAGCCTAAAAGACATTCATTCAAAGACGTTCATTCTCTCTGGGGCATCGTCGGGGAAGAATGGCGTTTCAGGTTTTATGTCAATCATATTTATACAGCGCAGACAGCAAAAGACGGACAATATTACATTCTGTTGGTTATTGATTCACCAGATTGGAGAGATGGGATCATGGGAGCGACTCGAGGTGGGCGCATGGTGATTTTCCGATGGCCTTAAAGTCCGAGTGACTTAAAGTCCGAAAGGCTGTTCAATTTAGTAGCCTATATGAGAGCGGAGACACACAGGAGGAGGAGAGAAAGAGGAGGAGAGGCGGCTGACTTTGGATGCGCAGCATGTGATGTTTAAGATGTTAAACTTGGTCTCACACATCACACATAGGCCTATGAGTGATTACTTTGTTTGATTTGAAAGCATGATGGATAATAAAGACCTGGATGTTACCTCTTATTGTGTGATCCAGGATGGATGCAGTCAATTTGAAGAAATAATAATCCAGCATGGACAATAAGAAAGCACTGGCCTACGTTTTCATTCACTTCTTGGCTGAAAATCTATTCTATATAGCCTATAGGCCTATGTCATTTTATAACCTAGTTTAAACTAAGGGAGGCGGGAGCTGCTCGACTCTTTTCAGACGAGCGCTGACACAATTGAGTGCGAGAGCTTAATTGAAATGACCTACATAATATATGCGCAGTGAACTGGAATTATATAATTAATTATTTGGGAGCAGGTGTGTAAAGATTCTAATCTATAAACATCTCAAATAGCTTTTATACTTTTTTTAATTCTCGAGGCGAGCGTGGTTGGTTCATTCAGTCAAAAAATCCGTCTCACTTGCGAAAGTTGTGTTTCAAATCGTATCCGTTGACTGGCTGGTTATAGTCTATAACTTACCCGACACAAAGTATTTAGCTATAAACTGACTTGTGTGGATGACAGACATACGGTAAGTGAAATCCTGCTGAATTGTTTGTGCATTCTTCTGCTGTGCTCACGTTGTGTCAAATGTTGGCAAAATGCGGTTCGCGGGCCCAACAGGAGCGGAATTGGGACGGTCCTCGCACCAAGGAGCGGAGGAGAAACCTCGCTCCTCTCTGGCGCATTTTAAAACATGCTCGCTCGCTCATGCTCGTATTCAAACATTATATTCTTATTCTTATAGGACTACTCTTATTAAGAATAAAAGGCAAATAAGAACAGGTGATTATTCTTATTTATTTTTTGCACATGAGAGTGGTGATAACCCGCCCGCCCGCCGCCCGCCAATATTGAGTCTCAAACCTTGACCCACCCACCCGCACGCGGGCGGGTTGGCGGGCGGGTGGGGGCACCGGGTCGGCCCGCGCATCACTAGTGCACGTGCAACCCCTGGCCGCCAGGCGGCCATTTTGATTTTTTTTTTTTTTGTAATGTAACTTTACATCCACTCAGACCGAATACAACAACACCCCCTAGTGGTAGTGATAGAGGCTGGCAGCTCCAGGCAGCCCCCCCCTCCCCTCCTGATGTGATGTCATATCCACGCGCCAGTATTGAAATTGAAAACAACATCTGTTAAAAATAAAGCATGGAGTTCGAGCTCTTCACTACTATGGACGTGACTACCGGTAGATATTATAATATAGCTGCTTGCCCTGAAACATCACATGGAGAGGATCATTTTGTACCTGACTTTCCTCTACAAAACACAGACCTCAGGCTCTATCAGCCAGGACTCTTGTCTCACTGTGCGTGACTGAACCATTTCCTCCTGACCAGCCCAAGGTAAGACTAAGACAGTCAGATCATGCTTTTATAAACCCTATTATATTAAGCCCAAAATGGTTCTGCCGCCGTGTAGAACCGAACACAGCAGCGGATTATTACCGATGTGATATTCTGTATAGAACACTGGACACACTCATACAACAGCTTGAGGGGCGCTTTTCTGAAAACGATTTTCATATCCTCCAGTGTCTTGCTGATGTTGTAACCTCAGATAGCCCTTCAGAAAAAAGTGTGACAGACGTATGTCAAACATACACTCTTGATGCAGATGTTCTGAAAGCTGAAATCTCTGTAATGACTTCCATGTACAGGGAAGAGAATGTGCGCAAAAAAAAAGAAATGGAGGACACGACACTGTTTGAAAAGAAACTTGCTTTTTTTCAAGAGAAGGGAATGCATAATTCTGATTCATTTGGTACATTAAAACACGTCTACACACTGTACCTCACCATACCAGTTACGAGTGCTTCAGCTGAGCGCAGTTTCTCTACTTTGAGACAACTAAAAACGTATTTACGGACAACCATGACTGATAAAAGAGTGTCAGATATAGGCATTTTACAGATTGAGAAAATACACGAAATTAAAGTGCAGAAAATAATTGAAAGGTTTGCAAGTGTCAAAACCCGGAGGCTGCAGTTCATTGTGTAATAAGGATGTGTCTACTATTTGTTTTTGTGAAATGCTTATTTGACACTGTAAATGACTGCTTGATTGCTTGATGAATGATGATTAACTTGATGTTTGGCTTTGCTGCCTCTGTCTGCAAAATAAGTAAATAAATCCTATACTAGACATGCTCATGGTGTCTAGAAAAAGAAGCACCTGTTTTACACTTTTTTTGTTTATATTGTGTTACATTTGGGTACAAAATTAACTGCAGAAATCCGCTAAAACAACATTACAAAACCGCTAATATCCGCAAATTTTTTTTTCTGCGCGCGCGTGCATGAGGCGCGCGAGGCAATAGAGGTCGTGCACCCCCCGCTGGAAGAGGCTAGAATCGCCTATGTGTGTGTGTGTGTGTGTTCGTGTGTGTGTGTGTGTGTTCGTGTGCGTGTCTCAGTGGTGCAGGCGGCAGGCGTGTCGCACCAAATCCTGGGCCATGGGTACTTTAACTATTAAAAAATAGCAGATACAAGCTCACAGCGCAGCACCGAGTGCCACGCTGCGAGCTTGTAGATCTGCTTTTTTTGAAAGATCTTGAAAATCTTTGAATATTTCAAATCCTTCTACGTTTTTTTTTGAGCGGTGGTCACAACGCTCCTATACGTGGCGGTGTGTGTGGGTATGTATGTCTGTCTGCGTCCGTGTCTGTAGCCTGCAGTAACCTTTTCTGACCACACATGTTAAGGGAGGGGCGCTGTTGTTCAGACTCACATTCACACACACACACGCACGCACGCACGCACGCACGCACGCACACACACACACACACACACACACACACACACACACACACACACACACAGCCTCCACCGCTCAGTTCACACGAGTGTGATTTTCTTTTTTTTTAAATCTATGTTTCTATGTCAGTGGTGCTCAAACCTTTTCATGTGAAGGACCCCCAAGATGATATGTATTTTGGCCACGGACCCCCATCTCAAAATATTTCCAGGGACCCCCTAGAAGCAAAATTTTAGTTAGAAATGTTCGCTTAAAAAATACATATAAAATATTCAAAGATTTGCGCACATTTTCACGACTTTTCAAAAATAGCAGATCTACAAGCTCGCAGCGTGGCACCGGGTGCCGTTCTGTGAGCTTGTATATCTGCTATTTTTCAATAGCTAAAGTATAAAATAATTAAGGCCCCTCCACCTAGGGCCCTAGTAACTCAGTCCAACTTCTTTAGTTACTTTGTAGACTGATTTTTTTCTTTTTCTATTTTTCACAGTTTTGTTTATTTGAGATTCAGGGCATACAGTACATTAAACCATAAGTTGTTTGTGTCTTGTGAGAAACATCTGCAAAAAAGAAAAATGTAAAGCAGTCATATAAGTTTCATATAGACTGATTATTATCACAAAACATACATTAAACACTTCAAGCCTGTATACATTTTGGCCATTTGAAAATAGCAGATCTACAAGCTCACAATGCGTTGCACCGAATGATTCATATCGAACGTGTTGCACTGCGATTTTTGCTGTGCAACAGTGGCACACAATTACAGGACAGGACAACTTATTATTGTAAAAAAATAAATAAAAGAAGGTTTGATTGGCATTCATTATATTGCCACACTAAGACTTTTCTGTGTATTCACAATTGTGTCTTCACAATTATAGTAGTACAATCTTTTAATGACGTCACGCGCACATTGTTTAACACCTACACTGCAGTACTTAGCAGGTCACACAATGGACCATTGACATGCATCCAGGCTCGCTCCTATGTTAATTCACACGGGTGAGACACACTGCAGTCGGCAGCTTTTGTCGAGGTGTGATCCAGGCACGTGCACACATAGACATCAAAGGGGGCTTGATCCCCTGCCCTTTTATCCCTCTGTAAAAAAGTGCCCTCTCCAGACCATGAATGCAGCTTTTACTATGGTGAAAGAAACGCAAATTCAAGAGAACTGCCTTGTCCAAACTCTCAGTATTCACTTAGTTTAGTGTGGTATCAAGTACCGAAAATAGCCGACCTCCAAGCTCACAACACGTCGCAGTGCGACGCGTTGTGAGCTTGGAGGTCTGCTATTTTCGATATTTCCACTAAAGGGCCCTTTTAGGCATTTCAACCCCTGCCCCTCTAACATTCTCTGCACGTCCCTGGTGTGAACTTAAATGTTGTTTTTGATCGATGCGCGTGCGTGCGTGTGCTCCTGAAAAGATCTTTGGGGCGGACGCCGTGGTGTAGCATGCAATTATTAATGCAGCACTGGCGTGCAATGCTTTAGTACACCCTTTCATGCAGTGGTGGAAAAGGTACTCCAATATTTTATTATTTATTTTTAAAGTATCAATAAGCTGTTGTTTTAAGCTGCACTGCAATGTTTTTCACCCACTGTTTTTTCGTGTAATTCATGTGATGTGACAATAAAGTTCTATTCTATTCTAGAAAGTGCTCTTTATGCAGAATGAAGTTTTTGTATAAAAAACTTTTGAAAACTCTAGTACTGTAGATCTACAAGAGCTTGTAGATCAGCTATCTTCAAATGGACAAAATGTAGACTATATAGGCCTGAAGTGGTTAATCTAGGTTTTATAATCAATCTACAAAGTAACTAATAAGTAAAGTTTTTAAATGAATGCAGTGGCGTAAGTACAATATTTGCCTCTGAGATGTAATGGAATAGACAGGTTTTTGATTGAATATTTCATTAGTCACAATGAACAACATTACATGTACAATAGTCACATTTAGGGGGTACAGTTAGAACATCCTGCCCAACAGGAACATCCCGAATAAGGCCTTTTTACGGTCAGTAGTCCTTGGCACTCAATTCACAGACATAGCAACCGTAACAAAAATAACATTCGTTGCATTTACAAGAAAAAATGTATTAAAAATACATACAGTAATATGCTCAACGCAGGGAGAAAGTAAATTTAAAGTATTGGAAATATTGGAGTTACAACGCACTCAGTTACTTTACACCACTGCTTTCATGCACGTACTGTTTGGCGAGTTGAGGACCTGTGCCGGCCGGCCCACCACGGATGGACAGCATTGCCAGCAGGCCATTGTTCTGCCTCCGAGCTTTGAAGTGGTTCTCAGAGGCTTGAATCCGGACGCTGCGTGGCCTTCATTGTGAATGTTCTGGCCCCTGATCAGAGAGCCTTATCGATCTGTGTGTGGAGCTCACCGCATGGACTCCCTCATTAACATTCCTCCAGACGCTGTTAGCCACACACATGGCCTAAAAGAGTGACAACATACCGTTGGCCTCAAACGTCACTGATTGATTGATTGATTGATTGATTGATTGATTGATTGTTTGATTGAAGAGTTTATTAGCAGTTTTGCAATAGAAAAAAGTACAGTTTCATGACAGCACAAATCACTGGTACATGTTCAACTAAAAGGAGTTCCTAGAAAGCCTTACGGCTTATTTACACAGGAACCACTTCATATATCTCATATAACATTGAAAGACAGACGGATAGAATATAGTACTTTAAATATAGGATAACATCAATTACAAAAGCAGACAAAGGATAACATCAGTTACAAAAGCAGAAAAAAGCGGGGGGGGGGGGGGGGGGGGGGGGTGGAAGCATGGGGGTTTAGTCTATTTACAAGTCTCGAGTAGCAGCTGCCTGAAGGTGACTTTTCATACCAGTTTTGAAGGAGGCTAGGGATTTGCACTCCTTTAAGGCTTGTGGAAGAGCGTTCCACATGTTGATGGTACAGTATAGCAGGAGTTAGAGCCTTGTTTAGTGTTAAATCTACGTTGGACATGATTAGTGGAGCTGCCTCTGGTGTTGTGACCATGGACATCCTTGACCTTTAGGAAGTAGTTTGTCAGGTACATGGGTATCTTGGAGGTGTAGTGTATCTTCTGTCGGGCAGAAACCTTGTATCTCCAAGTTTCAAAATAGTATGTTCTTTCGTAAATGAAAGCCCTACTTCGTCATACAAGAGTGTTGCACAAACGTAGTGAAATTAGCCGATCTACAAGCGTTGTGTGCCTGCAGATCTACTATTTTCACTACTTTAAATCGTTTCTTAAATAATATAAAAAAAGGAAGGTTTTGGTCATACAAGGTTTCCATGCGACAATGACGTTAAGCAAAGCTGGACTTCTTTTTCTGTCAAGTCGCTTGTAATTATTGATGGTGGCAGGTTGCGTTTTTTGTGGCTTGTTTCTAAAGTGTTGTTGCTTTAGTTGGGGTTGCCTCCTGTTGATTGAACCAGAGGTTCTTGAACATTTCCATGGCAAATACCCCCAGATTAATATGTTGACCATGGACTCTCATCTGAACATTTCTTTGTGCCAGGGACCCCCATACAAGACTTGCATGTTGTTAACATGTTTTTACGTGAACATTTTTAACTCAAATCTTTGCTTGGTCCCTGAAACAAAAACATTTCTGAGGTGGAGAGAGCCAGCTAATTTTGTGGGTCCTTGAAATGAAAAAGCTTGTGATGTACTGTAGCAACATGCGTTTTATTATTAATATTATTTTTTCCTTCTTCTTCAGAAAACAGTTAAGATTTAGGAGAGATTTTTTTTAATCGGCTTCGGGTCTTATTGGGTCAAAACTAAGTGAGTGTGGTTTCGATGTTCTCTTCTGGGTGAATGGCTGTGTGTGTGTGTGTGTGTGTGTGTGTGTGTGTGTGTGTGTGTGTGTGTGTGTGTGTGTGTGTGTGTGTGTGTGTGTGTGTGTGTGTGTGTGTGTGTGTGTGTGTGTGTGTGTGTGTGTGTGTGTGTGTGTGTGTGTGTGTGTGTGTGTGTGCATGCGCACAGCCGCGCACAGGGGAGTCGCACCAAATTCTGGGCCCTGGGTACAAGGATTCACTGCGGGCCCTCCATGAATGTTCATTATTACGCATTATTTTGTGCTTTAACTATTGAAAAATAGCAGCATTTGTCTTTGAATATTTCAAATCCAAAGGTTTTTCTATGTCAGTGGTGCTCAAACCTTTTCATGTGAAGGACCCCCAAAATGATATGTATTTGGCCACGGACCCCCGTCTCAAAATACTAGGGACCCCCCAGAAGCAAAAATTGAGTTACAAATGTTTGCTTAAAAAATACATATATTCAAAGATTTGCACCCATTTTCACGACATTTCAAAAATAGCAGATCTACAAGCTCACGGCGCGGCACCGAGTGCTGCACTGTGAGCTTGTAAATCTGCTGTTTTTCAATAGCTAAAGTATAAAATAATTAAGGCCCCTCCGCCTTGGGCCCTGGTAACTCAATCCCACTTTTCCCCCCCTTGTGACGCCCCTGGCCACACGCACGCAAGCACGCAAGCAGGCGCGCATACACACACACACACTCCAGTGCATAGCGCTGGCCAAGGATCAGAGCCACTGTGCGCTCCCAGCATCAAATATTTAGCTGCAGTGCTCGTGTTAAACTGTTCCTGAAAGCAGCCAACAAAGCCAGCTGGCTTTCACCACCGGTAGACTTCCAACTTAATCTGTGATGGTGGCGACTGTTTGTTTGTGCTTGTATTAACTATACTCGGGTGAGGGCCAAAAAGTCCCCACAAGTATAGGAAGAATTTGAACAAAATTTACATTGTGAGGACAATTTACCTGGTGCTCTGTGGATTCGTCCAGAGCATTGTATTAGAGAGCATTCTGCCAATTCATGTCACTCGAAATGTCACTTTTCCCACTGTGGTGGAATTCAGATCAATCAATAATCATGAGAAAATGAGGAGACAAGACAATTATATTAGGTGGTGGTGTGGTCAAGTTTATATAACATGATATCATGGACAGAAGTACAATTAACACTCTGGACAGTGGTAAAAGAGTTCTGCCCAGAAGAATGGTCAAACACTAGAGTTATACTGTGGCTTCAAGGCCTCTGGAACAAGCTGTACCATAACAAGATAGGCTTTATCAAAACAATAGTTACTGAGGCCTTCTGAAGGCCTCTCGACTCCTAACTATCAAGTATTAGTATCATCATACTGTACAGACCTAGATATTAATATAATCAATGAATACATGATCTACTCTATAACGTCATACATAATCAATCATGATAAACTCTAATCTACTGCACCTCATAGACTCCAAAGCATTCTGGAAACTTCCGGTTTGCGCTTTTTCACTATTCGCCAATAGATGTAGGCTAGTGTGGAAGACGTGGCCCCATGAAGGGGCCTTTGAAGCTGAACTGCACCTACTGTACATAAATATATATTGTATACTGCGACGTTTTAAAATCATACCAACCTGTTGCACATAGATCACACTGTGAAGTTGTTTACAAAAAGTTAAAGTACAGTGGCTACTACTACGGGACAACAATGCCTTTAGTGTATACAATATACCAAACTTTATGCACAGCTGAGGATGCTTTTTTCATTCTCTTTGCTCTTTTGCACTCTCTTTCTTTCCTAAGTCATTATTACTTATTATTACTCATTATTTTAGCTTTAGATGTGTTGTTTTTTGTTGTTCTGTTGTTATTTTATATATACCACTGCATTGTCTGAAAGGAAGCCGAACAAAAATAAGTTACAGAAATAAGGTACATAAGAGTAATCTTATGTACCTGTACAAAAGATGTAACAATAAAGTACAACCTTGAACCTTGAACAGAGTATAACATTGCAGCATTGATACTTTTACTTACGTTTTTCCACCACTCTTCTCTCTCTCTCTCCCCCTCACAGTGGGAGAAGCTACAGATGACGGCCAGTGAGAGGAGGAAGATCGTGTGTTCGGTGACGTTCCACGTCATCGCCATCACCTGCGTGGTGTGGTCGCTGTACGTGCTCATCGACAGGACGGCCGAGGAGATCAAGCAAGGTACGCCGTCGCGTACCTCAGTGTCGCCGTAGCGTACCGCAGGGGCGCGCACCTTGACACCAAACACACCAGTCTGCACCAGTCGGAAGTACCAGTCTTCATTTTGACAGCAAATTTCGTGTAGTTTTAGTCAGTCTTTTGAGTAAAAATGTATTTAGTTTTAGTCGTATTTTAGTCGTCTGAAAAGTTTTCGTTTTAGTCTAGTTTTATCCACGTCCAGTGAAATTAACCACTCTGACCTGAAAATTTTGAAAATACTCACCTATAATGACACGTCCAGATTGACAGTAGTTATAGTTAGAGACACTTGATTATTCTGCACGTGTGACGGTGTGAGAGAGAAAGAGCTCCGGTTACCGTTGTCATCTGCCGTTGCCGTAATGTTGCTTAATTTAAGGTCGCTATTGTAGCGTTCAGTCCTTCCATTCAGTTCCAACCTTTTCAGGCCGCAACCCCCAAATTAATCATATTTAATTGAGGACTCCCCCCCCACCCTGACAAGCACTAAGAGTTGAGGCATTACATTTTGTATAACGCTATTTTCACAATTTCTGCCTCTAATATTTGACAATTTGTCATTTTAGAGGTATTAAAAAGTCCCCAAATTGTCACTTTAGGAATGTGCATTTATCCTCATGTTGGTTTGTTTACTGTTGGGTGAGAAAACAGCGTTGCACTTTAAGTTAATCATCTGG
>NC_137833.1:54095199-54217699 GCF_963921795.1 Nannobrachium achirus
ATGTTCTCTCGCCAGCTGCGTTCAAAGGCTCCAACTCGCCCTGACATCGCGAATTCGGTGCACACTAGCATGTGCATTCATTTACGACAAAAACTAAAAACTAACAAAAAATAAAACTCCAAAAAGTTCAAATATGGAGATAAGAGGTTTCTTGCCCGAAAGCGACAACTTTTTTTCTTTTTGGGTAAAAAAAGTGGTTTGCTTTAACATGTGCAATGTATACCCCCCCCCCCCCCCCTGTCCCCCTGTCCCTTTCTCTTTTTCTCCGTGCGTTTGCGTGCGTGCGTATATGTGACCTCCCCAGGCATCCTGGAGTGGCCGTTCTGGACCAAGCTGGTGGTGGTGGCCATCGGCTTCACGGGCGGCCTGGTGTTCATGTACGTCCAGTGCAAGGTCTACATCCAGCTGTGGCGGCGGCTCAAGGCCTACAACCGGGTCATCTACGTGCAGAACCGGCCCGAAACCACCTGCAAAAAGCTGGCGCTGGAGAAGCCGCCGCTCAGCGAGCCCTGTCTGGACAACAAGGAGGGCCTGCACGGACCCCCGGGGGGCCCGGGGGTCCACCTGGGCCTCATGGGCCCGCCCACGCAGTCCTCCGACACAAACTCCTCCTCCCAGTACACCGAGACTGAGGACTACAGCATGGAGGTTCTCCATGTCTGACCCCGTCCGCACCGCGCACGCATCACACACATACACACACACACACACATACACACACACACAAGCACACATAAACACGCACGCAAACACACACTCCAAACGTGGACTGCGCTA
Source organism: Nannobrachium achirus (assembly GCF_963921795.1). NCBI lineage: Eukaryota > Metazoa > Chordata > Actinopteri > Myctophiformes > Myctophidae > Nannobrachium > Nannobrachium achirus. The sequence continues at coordinate 54,095,977 of NC_137833.1, forward strand.
AGGGGCTGTTCACACCGAGCACCATAAATATAAAGTTGTCGTTTTAAAAGCCGTTGTAACTCAAGAGGATGGCAGAGTTCAAACAACCTTAACAAAGACAAACGTTGAACCACAAAGCCGTTGTTATCGTTATATTTATAGTGCTGGGTGTGGACGGGCCTTTTTTTACTCAGAGGGTTCGGTGTCACGAGAAAGCGTTTCGTTTTGGAGCGGAGGAGCGCTTGTGTCCAGAGCGCTCGCGCGCAGAGTGAAAGCCACGTCACCTCCGCGATGTCATTAGCACAAATAGCTTAGCCGAGTCGACGGGTAAACAACATAAACGACGTCTCGCGGTCGTGGCTACGATTTGACGTCGTGACGAGAATCGCCGGGAGTTGTCGGAAACGGCCGGGAGGATCAAATGACTAGCGCTCCTCGCCCTAGTTGGACTATTTTCTTAGCGTTGCGCGCCAAAACACGCTGGACGCCAAGAGCGCTGAAGCCATGTGCGATGCTCAGGTGCTGGGTAGAGGAGGGTCTCTACCGTAGAATTGTATGTATAGTAGACTACTAGAAAGGCACAGGCAGCTCAAAAAGCGTTTTCTGTGGACACGGCGCCATAGAGCATCGCAGTTTAAGCCCCGCCCGCCCTCACTCCGGTGTCGGAAGCGTTTTCCCCCATGCATTTCATCGTTTCATCGTCATGACAATAAACACTATTTTTTGCATGCAACGATTAATTAGAAAGCTGAAAAAAAGACGAGGGTACAACTTAACGTATCCTCGTCTTTTTTTCAGCTTTCTAATTAATCATTACATGCAAAAAATAGTGTTTATTGTCATGATAACTCACCAGCCCGGGTGGCTTTGTCAGAGGCTTAAAGTCGTTTAAATAAATACTTTATGAAATGTCTATGGATGAAATGCATGGGGGAAAACGCTTCCGACACCGGAGTGAGGGCGGGCGGGGCTTAAACTGCGATGCTCTATAAACCATTAAGACCACACACTCACACACATGCACACGCACACACCTCTGGGAGAGCAGCGCTGACTTAAAGGGAGGACTCCCAATTTATTTGGTTCCATCCCAAAGTCTAAATGTCTCTGTTGCGTGCTTAGTTTTTTTGCGTACGTCGCTTTGTTAGTTTGTTTGTCAAGAGTCGTCGTGGGAACGGCGACGTGTAGCGCCACACTGGAGCGTACGAACGAACGTCGGATCTCTGGGACATTCCAGCTACTGCCATCATGTCCGTCTTCTACTACTACTGCGGGTTCGGGACATGTTTTTTTATTGTTTTTCTTAACCCATACTCTCCTTTTGCACAAAGTAGAATGCAAGATAGAGGGCGCCAGATCCCTTTGAGTCACACCCTACCACTACTTCCTGTTCATCCACAGAGCATTGATTCTAGTCGTTTTCTCCATTAAAGTGCTTTCTTTTCACTTTTTTCAACTTTTATTACATTACATATTATTTGTCTGCTTCAAGTGTGCCTGCGGCTCGCAAAGTGTGTGCAACCTTGTGTAGCGTTTGGTGTTAGCATTAGCATTAGCATTTTTAGCATTAGCATTTTTAGTTAAGGAATTGGCATTAGTATTTCAGTATTATAATTAGCATTTTTAGCATTAGCATTGGCATTAGCGGAAGTAACGGTTAGCATTAGCGGAAGTAGCTGTTAGCAACGGACGGTAAAAGGATGAAGCAGACAAATAAAATGTATTTTGACAAGTACTAAAAGTAGAAAAAAAGTGTAATGAAAGCACTTTAATCTAATGGAGAAAACGTCTAGAATCAACGCTCTGTGGTAGAGTGTGACTCAAAGGGATCTGGTGCCCTCTATCTTGCATTCTACTTTGTGCAAAAGGAGAACAGGTTCTGGTACCGTCCTGATGACCCAGGCCTTGTTCTGATCATGCATCCAAGCACTTTTCCCCCCACATTCCTTTCTTTCTTTTTGTTTCCACCAATCCCCGATATAATCAGCGGCTCTCAAAACCTTTCCATTTCAAGGATATCCAGTGGCGTGCGAATGGAACCAAATGGACCCGTTACGGGTCCATTTGGTTCCAGTCGTACGCTATTGGGCGACATTCGACTTGTAAAGGGCGACATTTGGGACCCCCCACAAGGAAACCTGATGAAGGTCCCTGGACCCCACTTTGAGAGCCACTTTCTTTCTAGCAAGACCGTCCTCTTCTAGCTTTGATATGAGTCAAGAACACGGTATGTTGTGAACCGGGGACCGACGACGCATTCAAGCAAACTTGGATAGCATTTATTCGATTTTCTTTTTGTGTCCCCCCCTCCCGTTACTGCACTGATGTTGACCACCCCACCCCCCTCCTTTCGGATGCCAGAAGAGGAAAAAAGACACGACGGCGTGAAAGTCCTGCTGAAAAAACAACCGTTCTGATTTTCGGTCAAAACGGAGGAATTACAATGTTATTACTGAACGCCAACTGTGATTGGGTACGTTGGCGAAGGGAGCCGCGACATTTTAGATAATGGAAAGATCGCAGCCACAAGACGTTGGTCCTCCTCCGCCATGAACTTTTCTTGAAGGGTTTGAGAATGTAAAAAAAAAAAACTTTTTTAAAAAACATGATTTTTTTTCTTTCTTGTTCTTTTTAACCGGTCACGGGAAATTGCTAGATAATCTCCAACGTCACAAGATCATACTGGGACCTTTTTGGACATGAAATGCTTGAGGTGTTTTTCTTTTCTATCTATGCGGATGACACAGTGCTTACAGTATGATATTCCAACATGCAGATTTTTTTTTTTATATACGTTAATTTGTTTGTTTGGTTGTAATCATGCACTTGATTATTTGTTGAGAAATCCACAATGTTCTGCTTATAGAGCAGCGCTTCTCAAAGTGATATGTATTTGGCCACTTTTTTAAGATTTTTTAAAAAGATTGTTGACTATTTGAGGATTTTCGAGCCCAATTTAGATATGTTGTCATGATTTGTCAACATATCGGAAAAATAGACGATCTACAAGCCCTCAACACACTGCGATGCCACGCGTTGTGAGCTTATTGGCTATTTTTTCGAATATCCGAAAAAATTAGATAGGGCTTAAATTAACCTCATCTTTCTGGGGACCCTCTGGAACCCACTCCCTCAAGGACCCCTGGGGGTCCCCGCCCGGACCTCACTTTGTGAACCACTGGCTTAGAGGCCGCTTTCTCGGTGGCAGAGATGATGTCTTTTCTGGAGTTTTAAAAGACGGAAATGAGCTCTGTAGCAAAGCAACGTCTTATGATATTATCTTCACAAAACACACGTTTCTTTTTAGTTGTTGAACCACAGGGAAATATACATTTGAAAAAGCACATCATTATCAATTGACATGGTATGTAATGAGAGTAATGTGTGTCGTACAACAAAACGTTGACTTAAACTACAGAGCTAATTTTCTGCTTAAATCTAAAAACCCTGCGACAAAGGAAAGTACCGCAAATCCGGCGAGGGAAGCCACTGCAAAACCCCTGGGTTTTTAAGACTGCATCACAGGTCTACTGGTGTGTGAAACAGTAGATGAAATTCTGTTCCTATAACCTCAATTATTTTCAGTTTTCAGGAAATGGAAGAACAGAGATAGATAGAAGGAAAGACCAAGAGAACATGTCAGATATTCATATATTCCCGATAAGAGCATAAGAGTGAAATATAAACAGATCAGTTTGAGGCAGTTAAAATAGCAGCTAGATGCAACCTAAAGTAACAGATATACAGTACTATTCATGACATTTTAACAGATATATAAATGGTAAATGGTGCATTTATTCAAGGCGACAAAGAAAAAAAGACAAAGTAAGCAGTGAGTTCAGGGATCTGGGTGAGGAAAGCCTCATACGTGCAGGGCAGGCGGTGTGTGAGTGTGCTTGTGTGAGCGCGTTGTCAGACTGTGAGACAGACAAGACAGACACTCGATCCTCGGCCCTGCTGCGTTATTGGCCCCCTCCACGAGGCATGCATTTTTAAGTCCCTGCGTTGGCCCTCCGCGAGGCACGCGTTTTTCATGCATCTTTCAGTCGAGCAAAAGTGTCTGTTGCACTGAAAGTGTCCTGTTTCATTCCCTAAAGCGAGGTTCCCCAATTAGTTTTCCCCAAGGGGCGAATCATGTCTAGGGTACCAAGCCGAGGGCCACAGCATTGCATGGCGACGGTGGCGTTCCCGCTACTCCAGCGACAGTTCAGATATCGTCGTTGTCAGGTGAAAATCTTGTACCATATGTCCAAAACCCGTTCGTTTTGCATTCATCATTTTAAAAATGATTTGAACTAGTGAAAACAGCCGATCTACAAGCACACAACGCCTCGCACCGCGAGGCGCCGCAAGGCGTTGTGTGCTTGTAGATCTGCTGTTTTCACTACTTTTGTGAGACGGCCTTGAATGATGGAGCAGGGCTTTACTTTGCGAAAGAATGTACAAATTCGGAGATACGAGGTTTCCACCTGACAACGACGATATACTAGTGTTGTTGCTGCTCTTATACCACCATTATTACTGGGGTTGGTGGGGGCCAGACAATAGCCCCCGCGGGCCGCCTATTGGGGAACCCTGCCCTAAAGCGATCACGCGTTGACGGATGCTGTCCGCATTTGAATAACCTACCTGGAAGTGATCCAAAGTGTTGGTCTTCGCCGGCAGCTGTAATGGTTGAGGTGCGTTTCGCCCACATCTGCCCTCATGTAGCTTTGAATTCCCGACATTTTGAATTTATATGTTGAATACTTGTTCACAATCTTCCATTTGGTGAAGCAGAAAAACCACAAGTTCAAAGGTTAATCCATTGGCCCAATGTATTGTTTTAGCACTTGAAGAGGATTTGTATGTAACTTGGCCTTGCAAGTTGATGGGATTTGTACCATCCATCCATCCACCCATCCATCCATCAAATTAATGCATTAAAGGAGTAGTTCACCCCCAAAATGACTTTTTTCTATTGATTACTCACGCCATGGAGACTTGAGTTCAATAACATTTTCATTTTTTTCCCGCATTTCTAAGACAATAATTTGATTACAATAAATCTACCACCATTGATAACGTATCGGGAATCATCCGGAATCAATGGGGATACATTTACTATAATCTTTTTTTTTATAGACTGAGACAAAGTCTCAGTCTATGGCATGAGTAATCAATAGAAAAAATGACATTTTGGGGGTGAACTACTCCTTTAAGTGCCATACACACCAAGCACTATAACTACAACTGTAACTATGTCTTTAATCATTGTTGTCGCTATAGTGGTGTAAACTCTGTCATCCACTTGAGTTAGAATGTTTGTTGAAGCAACATCTTTATAGTTACAGTGCTTGGTCTGAACAACCCTTTACTCAGATGTATTTATTCTCTTGATGATTGGTGATAAAAAGCAGTTTGACACATCAACAGGGGCAGGCATGTCTTTGAAAGCCATCAAATCATTGCAGCAGAGTACATTTTGCACCAACGGTGCCAACGGTCACCTCCTGTGTCACTCCTTTCACCTCAAGCACATAGAGCCTGGCTGCTCCTTGCCCATAGCTGCCTCCTCCTACCAACACTAGCTGTTGTCAAATGGTGCCATCTTGTGGCTCTCCAGAGAACTGATCACAAAAAGACTTTTTTTCCCCCTGCTCTCAAAGCAATAAGAGCCCCCTGTAATATGATCAAGGCAACTTTCAAGTCACATATCTGTATGTCTAGTTACAAGTAGGAAGTAAGATGGACTAAATAAGAACATGACAGTCCAGTCCAGTGTTCTCATACCGCAACTGGTGTGATAAAAAATAATATATTTTCGACGGCTCGGGTCAAAAGGTGAAGGTGCATCCTGTAAGTGGCCAGTTCCTTGTGGATTTCTCTTGTATGAAGTGTTTTTTTTTTTTTTTTTTGGGGAGATCTGTTGTAAGTGTTTTTTTGTGTATGTGTGCGCGCAGCGATGCCAGGGCTCATGTCGAGCGTCACAAGTCATTCCAGCAACGCCTTTTATTTTTGTTTTTTAAAATGAGTCTTTGATACCAGTGTGCTGTCAACAGTCCAACATATACCCCTGACGGTTTATACTGCAGCATTGGCAGTGAATAATAATAATAATAATGATAATAATTGCATCACTATCAATATTGTCTCTCAATATTGCATTGTGTGTTTCTGTTCAAATCCCCCATGGTGACCTGGGATTTGGAGTGTAATATAATTTAAGTCATAATGATATGAGCCAGGGGAGTTTGTATGTGTGTTTTAGAATCAGGCTTGATTAAAAAAAAGAAAAAAAAAAAGGAAAAAAAAAGAAAGAGAAAATAGATACTGAAAACTTCAATACCCACGAGGCTCTGTGCAATTAGACAGATTTAAAAAAAAAAGTGCAATTACCCTTTTGTTGTTGTTCTATTCTCTAGTCAACAGCTGGTGTTTATTATTGGCCAGGGCATGCTCTGGGTTAAACAGTCTACAATGATTCTATTTCTTAATTTTGTGTTGTATTTATTTTTTTAAAACGAAACAAAAAAACAACAACCAATTTGTTTATTAAAAAAACACCCCTCTTTTACTCTAATTTTATGCAACTTACACTTTGTGCTCGTTCCCAGTCACTGTAACCCTTAGAGGAGCCGTTTTCCTTTACGTTGTGTTTTGCACTTTTACCATGAAGCTTGTTCTATTGCACAACACTTGCCTGTCTGTTCTTACATTCCTCTCTTTAGGAATTTATTATCCGGTCTTGGTTCCCAAACACCGGGTCAGGACCCATTTGTGGGCCGCGGACATATTTTTAAGGGTCCCTTAATTTTTGTTTCCTACATTTTGTTTTTAATTATTGCTGTTTCAAAACGGTTTCATTAAACGTTCCCAGAAAAAGCTACATTTGAGCTTGTAGTTCTGCTATTTTCACTAGTCTGGGTCCCGCCCCTTGCACATTTTTCTTTGGGGTCTTGAGCTAAAAGGTTTGGGAACCACTGCTTTAACCACATGAACCCTAGCGTCAGGGGTGTCACACCAAATTCTGGGCCCTGGGTACAAGGATTCACTGCGGGGCCCCACGAATGTTCTTCATAGGGGGAGGGGTCCCATTTAGACTGGGAACACATTATTACTCATTATTTTATGCTTCAACTATTGATAAATAGCAGATATACAAGCTTACAGCGCGGCACCGAGTGTCGCGCTGCAAGCTTGTAGAGCTGCTATTTTTGAAAAATCATGAAAACGTGTGCAAGACTTTGAATATTTTTGACCCGGTTCTATAAATGTCTTCTAAATCCTTCTAAGATTTAGAAACTTTTTCATGTGAAGGACCCCCAAAATGAAATGTATTTGGCCACGGACCCCCTTCTCAAAATATAGGGACCCATTAGAAGCAAAATTTGAGTTACAAATGTTCGCTTAAAAAATACATATTTATTCAGAGATTTGCCTACATTTTCAAGACTTCAAAAATAGCAGATCTACAAGCTTGCAGTGCGGCACTCGGTGCTGCGCAGTGAGCTTGTACAGCTGCTATTTTTCAATAGCTAAAGTATAAAATAATTAAGGCTCCTCCACCTTGGGCCCTGGTAACTCAGTCCCACTTTTCCCCCCCTTGTGACGCCCCTGCCCTAGCGTCCCCACATTCTCCAAGCTGAGACATTTCAGATTAACTTTTGAACTATACATTTTTGTTTATTTGTTTGTTTTTTGTAGGAGCTGGCTCCTTAAATTGACTGTACATATGGTTAAAGACACTTTAAAATGATCATTATACACTCTCAGAAAACAGCCATTCCCTCCCTGTTATTGCCATAGTATTTCTGATATTCCAGTTTTATGTGTTCATACTTACAGTATATAATGCCCTTGGATCAGATATAGACAGAAAAAAAGTGCATTGATTATTATTATTTTTTTCTATTCAATTAAATCGATTAGTTTGATTAACGGTTGCACCCCTAAGCTGGACTTCAGTCAGAAGACTCTCCGATATGATTTTTTTAATATTTTATTTTCTACATTATAATATTCTTTCGTCTTTGGTGTCTGGGAAAAGTGTGATTTGCATAAAACTACGGTTCTTTACTACTGACAGGACTTGAACATACATGACTGTTTTCCCTGTTTTATGATCATCATTCATTCCACACGTCTGTCTGTGAATTTACTTTGGAATAGTAACTAAAGGATTTGGTAAAAAGTACTTGTACTGTATGTTTTTAAAACAAATATTGATGTTTCGATTTGTTTAATTTCCCATGTTTGAACAAAGTATGTAGAATTAAAAGGAGAAAAAAACAAATAAAAATGAAGAAAACTTTTCAATAACTGTATTGATAACTTTTTGAAACTGCATTTCAAAGAGATATAACATACTTTTTACTTTTGAGGCCAATACTGACCATGCTACTGACAATACTGACATGATACTGACCATGACTGACATGCTACTGACCATGACACTGACATGGTACTGACATGATACTAACCATGATACTGACCATGACACTGACATGGTACTGACATGATACTAACCATGACACTGACCATGATACTAACCATGATACTGACCACTGACCATGATACTGACAATACTGACATGATACTGACCATGATACTGACCATGATACTGACAATACTGACATGATACTGACCATGATGCTGACATGATACTGACAAGATACTGACCATGATGCTGACATGATACTGACCATGATACTGACATGATACTGACATGATTCTGACCACGATACTGACATGATACTGACGTGATACTGACCATGATACTGACCATGATACTGACATGATACTGACCATGATACTGACAATACTGACATGATACTGACCATGATACTGATAATACTGACATGATACTGACCATGATGCCATGATTGCGACCGAAGGTCGCATATACTCTGAAGAACCGTGTCGCTTGAGTGTCCTTCCTTCCTTCCGTATCCTCGTGACCGTCCGTATCCTCTGTGATGTCAGTGTGATGTCAGCGAGTTGTGACATCACCTCCTGTACAGGGCGGCTACACGAAATGTGGATAACACTATATATGGAGATAGTCCAGTCCATCATGTCATATGGGACTAACGTCATAGAAAGTAGCCATTGTTAGGCCAGTCATTGGCTGTCTAAACATGGAGATGTCGATAACACTATATATGGAGATAGTCTAGTCCAATATGTCATATGGGACTACCGTCATAGACAGTAGCCATTGTTAATCCGGAGTCAATGGCTGACAGTCTGTACAGGAAGTGATGTCACATGACATACTTTTTATGCCCATATATGAGTCCTTCTGTACCACATCTCCATGTTTAGGCAAACTCCACACAGAAAGGCCCTATCGCCAACCCTTACTAAGTAGCATACATTTACAACATACCTTCTCCAAAAACATCAATATTGAACTCCATATGTATATGGATACATACATGTATTTTTATTAATAAAGGATAAAATAAAATTAAAATGCCATAGATGGGCATTCCCAAAAGCAAAATCCCTTTATGCCCATATATGGGGATTTCTGATGTCATCAATCTCTGGCCCTAACTAGCTCAAAAGCCTGCTTTACTCTGATTTACACCCTACCTTTCCAGATGATGACCTATTGGGTATACACTTATGTCCAAATATAGAAATCCCAAGGCATCAAACCCAAGCTTGGCTTTACTAATTAACATACGTTTTATGCCCATATATGGAGATCCCTGTCCCAATGTTATCAATATTAAGGACATATCTGGAAATGCCCATATTTGGTAATGTCCACATATGGGCATGTTTTGACATAACATAGTCAGGGCCCTATCGCTCACACCCTAGGTTGGGTTGGCGTGTTCTCCCCGTGTCTCCTAGGGTTGATATCCTCACAAAATTGGTGCAAGTCAATGGCAGCGTTTCCAGAATATCAACAATACCAAGGGCCACCAGGACCGTAGGGCTGTGGACAAGGACTTGCAGCGCATGAACGCCGCACTGGAGCGTGAAAACCAACAGGCCTGATGGAAAATGCTACATGGCCGCAGGCTTTGTGACGTCCCACATCTTATGTGCTGGGCATACTACTAACCGACGCCAAGGACCTCCAGAGGCCATACAAAGAGTATCTAACCCGAGGCCCCTTACTAAGTAGCATACATTTACAACATACCTTCTCCAAAAACATCAATATTGAACTCCATATGTATATGGATACATACATGTATTTTTATTAATAAAGGATAAAATAAAATAAAAATGCCATATATGTATGATGTATCCATATACATATGGAGTTCAATATTGATGTTTTTGGAGAAGGTATGTTGACATTGAACAGGACATATATGAAGCGTGTACCACTGACAGATGCAACAGGAAACTTAAGAGACCTGGAAAAGGGATCCTACTATTGTCCCAAATGCGAAAAGACCTCTCCAAACGTTAAATACAGACTTCGGCTGAAGGTAAAAATTGAAGAATCTGGAGATGTTCAATGGGTGACATGCTTCCACGAAACAGCTGAGGTACTGCTGGGTCACAACATGACTCAGGAATCACTGAAAAATTTCAAAGAGAATGACAAAATTGCATTTGAAGACATATTGAATAAAGTAATCTCAACAAGTCATGTCTTCATAATCAAAGTCAAGGTGACAACATACCAAAATGAGAAACAAATGAACCACACAGTACTGAAAATCAACTGCTGCTCTGGAACACAGGGTAGTGTTCCAAAGATCTAGGCTGATAATCCAGCTTTTGCAGCGTCACAGGTTCAAGTCCTGACTTGCGACCTCAAGTCCCCATCTCTTCCTGTACAGGGCGGCTACACAAGACTAAGAAAGACAAAAAAAAAAAAGAGAAGGATACACAAGATTAAGAAAGACAATAAAAGAGAAGAATAAAAAAGAAAAAAAGAAGGAGGAGGATAAAGATACCAAAAGGAGAGAGAAGAAAGGGTGGATGAGGTACAATGTGTGGTATCCTCCTCTGATCTGATACGTGCGGCTGGACTTAGATCACCTATGAAAGGATGTCCATGAAAGAATGTCCATCCACCTGGAGAAAAGAAAATGTAACAAGGAGGTGGCAACGGGGTGGCCAGATAAAGTTATTGGGCCTGGATCCAACTTTAAGTCGACGCACATGATTCCAGAAGTGTAGTGCTTATTCGCTCTTGTATCAAACCGGTACTCGAAACGTACTTAGAATTTAACATATTTTCTAAAGTAAATATGGGGGCTGCTGTGTTAAGAACGTTTCGTTGTCAAGCTCAATGTTGGGCATTTGGACCTATACATGGAGAAATGGAGCGAATCTGTTTGGCCTAAACATGGAGATGTGGATAACACTATATATGGAGATAGTCTAGTACATCATGTCATATGGGACTACCGTCATAGACAGTAGCCATTGTTAGGTCGGAGTCAATGGCTGTCTGTCTGACTGTCTGTACAGGAAGTGATGTCACATGACATACTTTTTATGCCCATATATGAATCCTTCTGTACCACATCTCCATGTTTAGGCAAACTCCACACAGAAAGGCCCTATCGCCAACCGAACCTAGGGTGTGAGCGATAGGGCCTTTCTGTGTGGAGGTTGTGTGTTCTCCCTGTGTCTCCTAGGGTTGATACCCTATCACAAAAACATGAACAAACTCCCCCCAGAATGACAACAACTAGAATCGTCAGAGAAACGCTGTGGTTGGCCAGATTGTCAAGAATTGGCGCGACCTCGCCCTTTAGGGCGAGGTTGCATGTCACCCTGAGGTCGCATTCCACCCTTGGGTGTCTTACTAGTACTGACAATACTGACATGATACTGATTATGATACTGACAATACTGACATGATACTGACCATGATACTGACATGATACTGACCATGATACTGACCATGATACTGACATGATACTGACATGATACTGACCATGATACTGACCATGATACTGACAATACTGACATGATACTGACCATGATACTATCATGATACTGACCATGATACTGACCATGATACTGACAATACTGACATGATACTGACCATGATACTATCATGATACTGACCATGATACTGACCATGATACTGACCATGATACTAACATGATACTAACATGATACTGACCATGATACTAACATGATACTGACCATGATACTGACCATGATACTGACAATACTGACATGATACTGACCATGATACTGACAATTCTGACATGATGCTGACACGATACTGACATGATACTCACCATGATACTGACATGATTCTGACCATGATACTGACATGATACTGACATGATTCTGACCATGATACTGACAATACTGACCATGATACTGACATGATACTGACCATGATGCTGACATGATTCTGACCATGATACTGGCATGATACTGACCATAATACTGACCATGATAATGACATGATACTGACCATGATACTGACCATGATGCTGACCATGATACTGACCATGATACTGACATGATACTGACCATGATACTGACATGATACTGACCATAATACTGACCATGATAATGACATGATACTGACCATGATACTGACCTTGATACTGACATGATACTGACCATGATGCTGACATGATACTGACATGATACTGACTAATGATAATGACATGATACTGACATGATACTGCCCATGATAATGACATGATACTGACCATGATACTGACCATGATAATGACATGATGCTAACCATGATACTGACATGATACTGACCATGATACTGACCATGACACTGACTATGATACTGACCATGACACTGACTATGATACTGACCATGATACTAACCATGATACTGACCATGTCCATGATACTGACAGGGAGAGGGCAAGAAAGGTAAGTGCACGTCTAGATATTACATGACAAAAAAAAATCTATGCTAAAAATCTATCTGAGCTAAAAATCTATCTGAGATAGACTGGCCTGGCTGTAAATAGGCTATTTTACATCACTTTCCCAATGACTATGATCCATTCCCTTATTTTTTATTATTTTCCTCTACACAAGATTGGCTTGGGACATAATCACCAATTCAGTGAAATTATATAGGCTTATATGATTTATTTATTTATTTTACATTTCTTGTATGTGACATAAAATATGTATTTCATAATAATAGATTATGATTATTATGACAACATGCATCCATTAAAACAATCGCATGACTGAGCCTGATTTTGAGATTTTTTTTAATATAATTTTTATCCCACGATTTTGCAACCCATTTTCACCCCGTGCCAATTGCCTATGTAATCCTGGGCTCTGCTCTCCCTCTGCCGCGCCTGGGGAGACAACGGACGGACCTCATGCTTCCTTCAATGCATGAGCAGTTCAAGTTGTTTCTTTTCACCCGACGGGGGATTTCCCCGGGGTGGACATAGCGCGTGGAAGGAACACGTTATTCCAACCAGTTCCTTTCCCCTCCATCAAGCGCCTCGGCTGGCCAGGGGGAGGCATTATTGAGACCAGGATTACTACATGTTTTTTGAGGGTATCAACTCTAGGAGAGACAGGGAGAACATGCAAACTCCACACAGAAAGGCTCTATCGCCGACCCCACTAGGGTGTGGGCGCTGATGACGCAGAGGGAGAAACACGCCCCCAGCACCCACAGCGTCCCCCGGTGGGAATCGAACCCAGGACCTTCTAGCTGTTATAGGCGAAGCGCTAACCACTGTGCCACCGTGCCCCCTGATTTTGAGATTTTGAGGTGGTTTGGTTTTGCTCAGGAAACTCTGAGAAATTTTCCCCTTTCATGATTTTTCCTTAACATACAAGCAAAGTCTTGTTTTTTTTTCCTACTGTCCGAGAATTTTGTAAATGTGAAATAAAATGTTTTGAGTGTTTCCTGAGCAATCTAATTCCATTTCTAAATCTCAAAAACTGGTCAAAATGACCTGTTTATAGTCATGATGGGAGTGTTAATAATGCATCCATCCATTAATTCTAAAGAAAACTTCCATCCTGAATGAAGGAGCCAAATACCCAGGGGGCAAACCAGCCTTTTTTTAGGAAACCTGCATTTGCTCCGACATACAAAGTTGTCCACCAGAAATATTATCTATGACCCAGTAGGATCACAACCTATATGGACAACCCGGTCAATTTGTACAACAAAGTCCAATATGGCCGCCTCAATATTAGCCCCTATTAGTTAATGGGGGGTGAATAGGGCAAAGTTTTAAACTGAGGGATATTTCCACGAAACTTCACAGGTTGATCAATGGTATACATATGAAACATTTTTGTATTGCAAGTTTCCATGAAATCCAATATGGCCGCCACAATATGGCCGCCATAATGTAAGGACCCAGAAAATAGGTTTTGCCTCTAACTTCTGAACCAGATGAGCTAGAAACACAAACTTGGTGTCTATTTCATAGTGTCTGACCATGGGAGACTCAATGGAATAGCTAATTTTATTATTGGGTGTGTCTGGACCTTTATTGTGCATATTTGCAAGATGGTGGACTCCCAAAATAGAGCTTTAACATAATTTCTACCATGATTGTTGACTGCTTTTGCAAATACAAGCAATATGATTCCATTTGCTAAGATGTATGGCACAGAAGGGACTTATACCTGTATTATTCTTGAGTTTGCATGTTGTCAAAATGGCTGTAAACGAGATATTATATTTCCTGTCCGATTCTACTGTATGTAGTTGTAGCAATGACTTCAGATAAAATCAGAGACCAAAACAATGTATCTTAGAAATTATTTTTTAATTTAGAAAAAAGAAAAAAAGAGAGAGATTATCTCAATGAAATGAATGCAACTGCCTTTTTGGGTCTTTCACACATAGACATGCACATGCTTTCCAACAACTTCAGCTTCAGGGAAATTATAACGAACACATGATTAAAACAGGCTGCATTATAATGCAAATAATTGCTAGTCACTATCACTGTCATGTGTACCTATCCTGCTGCATCTTGTCTCCAGTCCTTGGCAACGACACCCCAAGTAGCATGCAATTCCCTTCTTCGCACATGAACAGTTTTTCTGGCAGCCTTTGATACAGGAACATGATATTGCCTTGTCCATTGATATAGGCCAGGCTGGCTCTGTAGATGGACAGGGGACTGCCTTCCCATCACTGAGAGACCATCCATATTCAGTGAAGCAAGGGATGTCTGGCTTCGCGATGTGTGCAGTTTTATCTATTATGGCTGCTAGAGCAGCTCTTTTCAGGTGCAGGCCAAAGGCATTTTCTGTAGGTGGCAGAAGCTTCAACAGGGTTGATCGGTTATTTAGGAACTTGTACACTCTCAGCTTTGCCAGGTCAAAGTCCTCCGAATGGTCAGCTTTTGATGCATATACAGCTATTGTGAGGTCTCTAGCCTGATTCTTGACATCCTCTGAGAGGGAATAAGAGGAGTTTTCACCAAACTCCTGAAGTGCAGGGAGATCTAGACCCATGCTGGTCTTGAACCATGCCTTCTTTCCAGTGAAAAAGGGATAGCTGGTGGTATCTCTGCCACTCAGGCTGTGAATAAAGGGCAGGGCACGACACTGTGCGAGTCCAAGAGCTGAGACCATGTGATGGATAGGAAGATATGCATCCTGCTCTGTTCTCACCCACAGCTCTGGAAGGTCTAGGAGGTGGGTGGCAGCATGATATAGGCACATGATGATGATGTATGTGTCATTAGCATGGATGACAACTCTGTCAACTTTGTGAGCCTGGACACTGTAGATGGTGTGTAGAATTACCCTTGTGTCGGCCTCCTGTTGTGTTGACTCTAGTGCAGGGACATCAACAACACACCCCTCCTTGATCACCACACTCCTTGTCTCTTCTTTAAATCCTCCACTCAGGTAAAGATGGGTTGTACCAAGAGCAGACTTAAGTGTCTCATTCCAACAAATCCAATCAATCCAAAAAGTCAAAGGGGAAGACATCAGCACCTGGCAAAAGCAATGAAATAACTGCCCTCCTGCGCATGACCCAGATCATTGCCAGTGGCGGAGAACTGGACCTTCCTAATTTCATAGGCAACCACGAGTGCAGTGACTTCCCCCCATCTCTCTTCCAGGAAGATGGCAGGATGAGAACGGGCAACAAGGCAAGCCTTGTGAAGGTCCTTAAAGAACATACCAAAGTCACTATCATCCAGGAACTGCCAAAAGATAACGGAAAACATCTGTAGTAATTGATGCCATGTATGCCATACGACATTGGTCCTTTCAGAAAGGTGAAGCCTGTAGGCTTGTACACTCCGCTGAGAGTATACAAGTTCCTAAATAACCGATCAACCCTGTTGAAGCTGCTGCCACCTACAGAAAATGCCTTTGGCCTGCACCTGAAAAGAGCTGCTCTAGCAGCCATAATAGATAAAA
Source organism: Nannobrachium achirus (assembly GCF_963921795.1). NCBI lineage: Eukaryota > Metazoa > Chordata > Actinopteri > Myctophiformes > Myctophidae > Nannobrachium > Nannobrachium achirus. The sequence goes on from NC_137833.1 coordinate 54,112,282, forward strand.
CTGCACACATCGCGAAGCCAGACATCCCTTGCTTCACTGAATATGGATGGTCTCTCAGTGATGGGAAGGCAGTCCCCTGTCCATCTACAGAGCCAGCCTGGCCTATATCAATGGACAAGGCAATATCATGTAGCTGTATCAAAGGCTGCCAGAAAAACTGTTCATGTGCGAAGAAGGGAATTGCATGCTACTTGGGGTGTCGTTGCCAAGGACTGGAGACAAGATGCAGCAGGATAGGTACACATGTCAGTGATAGTGACTAGCAATTATTTGCATTATAATGCAGCCTGTTTTAATCATGTGTTCATTATAATTTCCCTGAAGCTGAAGTTGTTGGAAAGCATGTGCATGTCTATGTGTGAAAGACCCAAAAAGGCAGTTGCATTCATTTCATTGAGATAATCTCTCTCTTTTTTTCTTTTTTTTTAATTCAAAAATAATTTCTAAGATACATTGAATAATACAGGTATAAGTCCCTTCTGTGCCATAAATCTTAGCAAATGGATTCATATTGCTTGTATTTGCAAAAGCAGTCAACAATCATGGTAGAAATTATGTTAAAGCTCTATTTTGGGAGTCCACCATCTTGCAAATATGCACAATAAAGGTCCAGACACACCCAATAATAAAATTAGCTATTCCATTGAGTCTCCCATGGTTAGACACCATGAAATAGACACCAAGTTTGTGTTTCTAGCTCATCTGGTTCAGAAGTTAGAGGCAAAACCTATTTTCTGGGTCCTTACATTATGGAGGCCATATTGTGGCGGCCATATTGGATTTCATGGAAACTTGCAATACAAAAAATGTTCATATGTATACCATTGATCAACCTGTGAAGTTTCGTGGAAATATCCCTAAGTTTAAATGTTTGCCCTATTCACCCCCCATTAAAACTAATAGGGGCTAATATTGAGGCGGCCATATTGGACTTTGTTGTACAAATTAACCGGGTTGTCCATATAGGTTGTGATCCTACTGGGTCATAGATAATATTTCTGGTGGACAACTTTGTATGTCGGGGCAAATGCAGCACACCTTCCTTTGCCCCCTGGGTAAAAGCAGAACTTAGAACTTAGAAGAAAAAGGAAAAGAAAAAAAGCAGTCACACAGTGACAGAGGACAGAAAGAATGCATTGGAGAGTCGTGCGTGCTGCATTGCTGTGAAACGGAACAGATCTAAAGATCTACAACGCGGCGCAATTCGACGCGTTGTGAGCTTGTAGATATGTTCTTTTTTTTTGCACGCGACGACACGCCCGGTGCATTCTTGAGATTCGCTCTAGTTCGTCTCTAGTTAACCAATCTGGGAATCCAGATCAAAGAAAGGGCGACGCCCACTCGGTCTGTCTCTCTTCCTTCAACTCTTGTCAGATGTTGCGTCGCGCTGGATGCAATAAAGACAGCAATAAACCGGATTCAGAGAAGATAGAAGAAAGGAGAAGAAGCTGACATCTTTTGGTGAATGTTGACACATAGAAAACGCTTTGTTGTTGTTGTTGTTGTTGTTGTTGTTGTTGTTGTTGTTGTTTTTTAGCCTGGCCTAGGCTGGAAGCTCAAAAGTGTAGACTGTAGCCTACTACTGCTGGCATGGTGTTTTGGCTGAAGTCAGGAGTTGTTTACTTGCTCGAGTCGAGCAAGTAGGAGCATTAATTTGACTTGTTAAAACTTCATTATGACAATTATGGTAAGGATAGCGTGAGGGCTGTATAATGAAATATAATGTAATTATAATATACTGCTTTTGCGTGCTTGGCACTGCTCTCTCTCTCTCTCTCTCTCTCTCTCTCTGTGTGTGTGTGTGTGTGTGTGTGTGTGTGTGTGTGTGTGTGTGTGTGTGTGTGTGTGTGTGTGTGTGTGTGTTCAGTTAACAGACAAACCGTCGTCAAATATTTACTGTAGCTCAGTTATCAAATGCAAATTTGTTATAAGAAAAATATGGTAGCCTATAGGCATAGGGCCTGATTGCAAAAACAGTTTTGAAATTCTAGTTTCTAGTTTCTGTTGGTAAGACAACAATCCACAATCACAATGTACCTTTGTGCAAGATAATAATAATAATAATAATACTTTGTTTCCCTCCCCCCACCCCCCCTACATTTTCAGTTGCTTCCCTTGCCTTGAAACAGATGTCTCATCTCCTTGACTACATGAAATTGAAAATGATAAGGTATTGGAAAAAGTCCACTCCTTCATGCCCAGACATTAGTATGGGTACACACTTGAGGCTCTAAGTTTAAAAGGATCCCTGGCTAATACGACAAATATGCCTTATTAGAATATTACATTATAATTGTCCTCTATAACTACAATGTAAAATTAAAAACACCTTAAATATTTTATTTCCTCTAGAAATAGCTTATCTTTCACTCAATAGGGGAAATGCCTGTCGCAAATTGATGATGTCATAAATGTGTGATCTATCCCTATGGAATGCTTGTGCAAAAAAACAAAACATAAACTCATTTGAAATATAGATTTGATGCTCATATTAACCATAGGAAGTATTACGTTTGTTTTTATTTGCACATGCATGCCATGAATTCCATAGGGATAGATCACACATCATCAAATTGCAACTGGCATTTCCCCTATTGAGTGAAAGATTAGCTATTTCTAGAAGAAATAAAATAATTGAGGTGTTTTACATTGTAGTTATAGAGGACAATTATAATGTATTAAAGGCATATTTGTCGTATTAGCAAGGGATCCCTTTAAAAGGGCGAGAAACCCCACCTTTATTTGTTTTATCAGAATTCAGGTTAAGAAAATAAATCTAAAATGTAGGCGTGGTTATCTGTTTTTGTAGGGGGAGGGGCGGTATTGAGTGTGCATATCATTATACTTAATACTTATTAAGATTCTGCAACTCCATGTTATATTTACCGGTAAAAATGAGCACGTCTTTTACAAACAAGCTGTCTGGGATTTTATCCATGGTTTTAACTTTCCCCACTCTGCTCATGTGAACTGTTTACCGCACGTCGAGCTGTCTTATCCGCGGGGACAACAGATGATTAACTTAATGTACATTTCTAAAGTGACAATTTAAGGACTTTTTAACCTCTGAAATGACAAATTAAACATTGGTCAAATTGTAAAATATTAGAGGCTGAAATTGTGACAATAGCTGATCTACATGCTCACAATGCCTCGAGCGTTGAGAGCATATACTGTATATCTGCTATTTTCACAATAGAACCGTGTTATACAAAATGTAATTCCTCAACTCTTAGTGCTCGTCAGGATGGGGGGTCCCCGGGTAAAATATGATTATTTGGGGGGTCGCTGCCTGAAAAGTTTGGGAACCACTGGTTTAGAGGGCTCCTTTGATAAAACAATCACGTTGCTGTATATACAGTGTATATTCTACAGTAAATGTTGTAGCTTGAAATGAAAGCACTGACTCTCTCCGCTTAGGAACTTCAAGACCCAGGAAGGGGCCCTTATCGATGGAGGCAGGAGTCGGAGATGGTTGGAGGAGGAGGTTCCACCCAAGAAACCACGGGTGAGAAGAATGGAACAGAAACTTTATTTGTGAACACTTGGCTTTGGCTTCACATTGGTAGAATAATAAGTCAAATAAAAACAACAGACAATAAAGCACAACATGACCATGGACAAAAACATTGCTAACCATCCAGTATATATTGTAGCCCATAAATACTGTTCAGAAAGTCAAAATCACACCCAGTGTGAAGTGAGTTAATTTCATTAAGCGTCCCGCTCAGCTTGGCCAATGTGGCCCCGGCCATACAAACAGACACCAATTGACCAATGACTGTCTGGACAGACACAGGACAAACAGACAAAGCCAGATGTAGGAGTGGTTAGCACCGCTCAAAAAGTGCGCTGTTTCTCATGGAAAACTGTAGGTGTTGAATAGTCGTGTGTACTAAAGCCTATTTAAAACCCCTGCCAGATGGAAGACAAGCCTCTGCTGCCCATGGATGGAGGAGAGAGTGGACGCTGCAGCATCACAAGGCTGCTGACATCACCCTCACCCCACCTCAGGCCGACCTGGACACAGATTGTCTAGATGTCAATGTCAAAGGACCGGGTATGGCTTATTGTTTTACTGCTTCTTTTTGTGTGTGTGTGTGATTCACATTTTATTGGAGTTTGGCTCACACAGAACAACACAACTTAACACATAACCAGATATCTACACAAGGGCACAATCAATACAATAAACAGAGGAGACCAAAACAAAAACAGCTGCAAGTAAAAAGGGAGGGATGCTATGCTATGCTATCCATACAAATAGAAACACCTGTGAGCAAGCAATAATATACACTGTATAGGGGAGCCAGCAAGTAGCTTGTCATTACAATCCATTAACATAGAGAAGAAATCTTTCCCACTTCAGGTGGAACTGGTCTATTCTGCCCCTTTTTTATTCCTTCTTCACTGTTGTTCTTCTATCTGTCTAATACGGCCATTTACAAAAGAATACATTCAGTAAGGATATTGTCAGCACTTTGGATGTTGGTTGGTTTTGATACAGTTGGCTCAATCGCCATAAACTTGAATTTGTTTTTGGATAGTTAATTTTAGTGTAAATTTGGGGGTCCGACACAAGGGGTAAACTACATGCCTCTCAGAACTCCCACCTTGCTGGTTGGGGCACCAGTTCGGAGAGGAGTAGAATCGGGAGGGATAGCATTCGTTATGCACTCCTCACTGACAGGTGAAAATAAACGATCGGTGACTCCATGTGTATCGGAGGATGCATGTAGTTGTATACGCGCTCCGCAAGACCAACAGTCCGGGTTAGCAGCAACAAGGACTGTGTAGTGCATACATGGGCAACTGGCAGCCCAGGGGCCACATGCGGCCCCCACCTTCACTTAACCGCAGGTTGATACCGGAATACTGGTACATTATTGATTTCAGCTGTTACAACTTGCAAACATCGTCTATATTAGTAGCTTAATGACTATAGATGTTAGCCTTTTTTATGTCCAACGTATTTGTATTTATGTTCATACATTTTAAATTAAATCAAAGTGTTACATTTCAGGATTCCAATTCAAAAGAAGCAAAAATAGCAGATCTACAAGCTCAAAACGCATCGCAGCACGACACATTTTGAGCTTGTAGATCGGCTATTTTTGCTTCTTTTGTATGAGATACTAGAATGACAAAGTAGGATGTAGCAATATGCAATGTGGCCCTCTGGAGTGAAGGTGGAAATATAGTGGCCTTCTCAATCATCAAAGTTGCCAACCCCTGGTGTAGTGCATAGTTCATAGTCAATTGGGGAGAACAGAATAGTTTACATTTTGACAGTTTGGAAAGAAATAAAAAATGTACTGTAACTCCTCCAGATCAACTCCGGCTGAGCCACCGTATCTCTGTTATCTTCTCCACCAGACGGCTTCACCCCGCTGATGCTGGCGTCTCTGCGTACCGGAGGAGTAGGCTCCGAGTGCGGCCTGCACGGCGAGTAGAAGAGCAGAGGCGACGAGCTGGGCCCCAGCGTCATCTCGGACCTCATTGCCCAGGGCGCCATGCTGGCGGCGCAAACCGACCGCACGGGAGAGATGGCGCTCAACCTGGTGGCCTGCTATGCCCGCGCAGACGCCGCCAAGAGGCCGCTGGACGGCCCCCAAGACCACATGGGCAGAACCCCGCTGCAGTCCGCCGACGCCCAGGGAGTCTTCCAGGTGAGAGAATGACATAGGAATTCCATGTTGAACTAAACATTGTGATTACAGTTTTATTATGCAAAACCGAATATGCTTACTAGACCAGAAAACCAATTCTACTCGTCAGCACTGTTGGCCAAACCATTGAAAAGTTCATTTTCGTCATAGCTGACGGTAGCCATTTTGGATTTTGGGCTCTCACGAATTTTGACCGCATTTTGTGAGGGGCATGGGAGCTCAATTTGTGATTTAACCTTCATAGATGACAAATCCAATGAGAAACAGACCATCGGACTCCACGGTCACAGAAGTATCAGAATTGCCCCAAATACAATGGCTTCTACTTCAACATGCAAGCTCTCCAGGTAGAGACAGACTGTAGTTTCTATTAGCTTGGAATCTCCCTTGGTGATGTCTTTAATTGGTAGGCATGTTTCTGAACTGTCCACATCCCACCAATGAGTCTCAGAGCGATTAGACAGAAATGGTGTCATAATTTATGTAATGACCAGTTATGAATATACGGTTGAACATGGATGAAGTTTAAGTTACTTGAGTTAATCTCAAAACATCACAGTTCATACAACTCCCCATTACAACATGGGTTCATATTTTAGATAGTCATTAGAGAAAAGAAAAGATGATGTGCTTTCATTCACTTCTTTCTATCGTTTTAGTGATTTTAACAATTTTCATTTTGATATTGCCAACTATTTTTGCACCACCAGCAGTCTGATTTTTGCAAAACACATTTTGTCCAAACATCACACAAATCGGTATACTTTTGTGGAGCCCTGGGAGGTGAGGGAGGTAGGGAACGGTGGGGGTGAGCGGCTTTGCAGGTGTCTGTGCAAATGGCATTAAAGATTTTTGGATCCCCCATGCTCTGAAGATTCCAAAAATGTATAGTTTTACTAATCCCCAAAGAAATCCAACAAAAATACATACATCCGCCAGCAGATGGCACCAGTTAATCTGTTTTAGGATCCCTGGCTAATAAGCATGACTAGCGTCTTCAATGTTTTCAGGCCAGGGACCCCCAAATTGATGGAGAGATGGAGCAGGGACCCCCTACCTCGTAGGGTGGGGCTGGGGTTACAACATATATTGTATATTCATGTATACAATTGTTTCATGTGTATACAGTAAACATACCATGCTATTGTGCATTCAATACTAAGATATCCTCACTAACTAATCAGAATAGGGTAGTGTGTCTGTCTGTCTGTCTGTCTGTCTGTCTGTCTGTCTGTCTGTCTGTCTGTCTGTCTGTCCGTATGTATCTGCTGCAACTCCACGTTCAGCAGTTGTTCAATTGTCTAAAAAACATAATGCAAAAATCAATAACGCATATGCATTGCTGACCATCAACTTTTCCACCTTCAGATGCGTCTCTACTTTTCATAATCACAGAATGTTTAGATTTTTTCCCCAAATTTTGGCCTGTAGGCGGTGCAGGGCCTGTGTGTGTGTGTGTGTGTGTGTGTGTGTGTGTGTGTGTGTGTGTGTGTGTGTGTGTGTGTGTGTGTGTGTGTGTGTGTGTGTGTGTGTGTGTGTGTGTGTGTGTGTGTGTGTGTGCGCTAAACGCCAATGTTTGTTTTGTGAAAAAACAAACAATCGCACCCGTTGTAACTGCCAGCGTTAATGTAGTAGGGACCTAAGATGTACTGGGTGCTTTTGGTACATATGTGCCTCGTTGCCACGCTAAGATTGGCTTTTAAACAAGCCCTGACAACCGGCCGAGTTTACAAACAACATCTGAACGTCTATGATCCAGCCCCAGTGGCCGTCAGGTGTTATATTTTATGAAGAGACCATTTCAAAATGAGACAGCGTCGGTCGTCGTCCTAGAAACGGCAGATGTTGGACATGGTGACAAAACGCGAGGCTGTCCGCGTCAGTGCCAATATCAAATTTTGTCAAAATACCGATCCGAATCTTGTTTAGATTAAGTTTGTAGACTCACGTTGTCGCGCTGTGGACCGTGGTGCTCCGTACTCCGTAGGTTGCTTTTTGTTATTGTTTGAAACAGGAAGACAAACAAACCACTTCTTCCTGTCACTGTCTAACAATATATGTTTTATCAATAATTAAAACTATTTGCCATGAGTAAACGTGTCACGTAGAATACATTCATTATTCAGACCATTTAAAGCGTACAAATAAACGCATCACTAAATGAATGAATACAAATTAAAAATAAAAAGAGTCAACGGGATTCGATCTCCTCTCATTCTAGGCATAAAATCTCCGTCCTAGAGCATGGGCCTCTGCACCACGATGGACACGGAGAGTATGATTTGTAATCCCGTTACAGAGTGAAGACAAACTGCCATCAATACACACAGACGACATGGTCACTGGGTTATCTTGAGACATTGACACTGATTTCCAACTCGGCTGTTTAATAGGCAACCGATTTGTCTCTCAACACCTCACTCGACATCATTCATCAGATTAGTCTTCATGGTATATACAGCCTACTTAGAAATAGTAAATATGACGCATGATATAAAGTTAGTCAAGTTAGAGCAACTCAAACTGGTATAAAAAATGACAAAGCCTCCCCCTGACCGCCTGACCGTCCTTCAAAATACAGACTAAGGCCATATACCTCCCCTAAACCAAAGAAAGCACAATGGCTTGCTTACACTGGGGTCCTTTACTCAATTAATACAAAATAAATCACAATATTAAAATGGCAGACAAACAGTAGGCTACTATGCTAAAACATTACATCATTCAAAAAAGGCTAACTTCAGACTTACATTTTTTTGTACAGTTTCATAACAGTCACATCACTGATACAGTCAACTAAAAGGAGATCCTAGTAAGGTCTTTCATATAACATTGAAAGACAGACAGACAGAACACAGTGACAGTAGCCTACTATATGCATAGGGAATAGTAACAAATGGGGGGGGGGGGGGGCAGTTCTAAGGGGGGGCAGTTCTAAAAAAAAAAGAAAAAATAACAATAGGAGATATTTCCAAAGAAAAGGGGAGATAGGTAGCCTTATGGCCTTAGTCTATATTTTGAAGGACGGTCAGGGGGAGGCTTTGTCATTTTTTATACCAGTTCGAGTTGTTCTAACTAGACTAACTTTATATCATGCGTCATATTTACTATTTCTAAGTGTATACCATGAAGACTAATCTGATGAATGATGGCGAGTGAGGTGTTGAGAGACAAATCGGTTGCCTATTAAACAGCCGAGTTGGAAATCAGTGTCAATGTCTCAAGTTAATCCAATGACCATGTCGTCTGTGTGTTTGGATAGCTGTTTGTCTTTACTATGTAACGGGATCATAATTCAGGAATGCTGTGGCTATCGTGGCGTTGCGGTCTATGCTCCAGAACGTTGGCTTTATGCCAAGAATGGGCGGAGATCGAATCCCGTCTTGACTCTTTATATTCTTATTTGTATTCATTCATTTAATGATGCGTTTATTTGTACGCTTTAAATGGTCTGAATAATTAATGTATTCTACGTGACACGTGTACTCATGGCAAATAGTTTTATTTATAAAACGTATATTGTTAGACAGTGACAGGAAGAAGTGGTTTGGTTTGTCTTCCTGTTTAAAACAACAACAACAAGTAGCCTACGGAGCACCACGGTCCACAGCGCGACAACGTGAGTGTCCTACGTTTCTTAATCTAAACAAGATTCGGATCGGTATTTTGACAAAATTTAATATTGGCACTGACGCGGACAGCCTCGCGTTTTGTCACCATGTCCAACATCTGCCGTTTCTAGGACGACGACCGACGCTGTCTCATCTTAAAATGGTCTCTTCTAAAACTAGATCACCGGGAGCTGTCACATCACATCTGGCCCCGCCCCCTTGGTACAACTTTATTGACACAATAGAACCGGGCTATTTCCCAGACACCCATCCGTTTACAACTGAGGAGGTGGATTCAATTCTGTCTTCCCTGCCCAATAATAAGGCAAGTGGATCTGATGGAGTAATTTATGAGACGCTGAGAGCCACCAGGCCCACGTCAACACAAACCCTCACTCATATTTTCAATGCCTGCCTGATCAATGAGAAAGTGCCTGACTCTTGGAAAGGTGCCCTCATTCACAGAATACCAAAAAAGAACAATATTCCAGATGATCCTTCCACTTGGCGTGACATTTCATTACTCCCCACCATATATAAAGTTTTCATGAAGTGCCTTCTCAGCCGCATCCTACCCTGGCTGGTGGACACAGGAATTCTCTCCCCCCACCAAAAGGTTACATAAATAGACAGGGAATGAACGAGCATGTGTTCTGTTTAAAAACTGGAATAGATGATTTCAAGCATGAATCATCTAGATTCTACACAGTGTTTTTGGACATCAGGGATGCGTTTGGAACACTCTCTCACCAGGTGATGCTGCATGCACTAGAGGAAATCCAGCTCCCTCAGCCTTTCGTGAACATTGTGTCCAGCGTGTACCAGGGTTCATTTCTCCAGGTCATATGTGGGCAGCAGCTCACAGAACCTATTGCACTGAAGGTTGGAATAAAAACCGGCTGTCCTTGGAGTGCTGTGAACTTCATCTTGGCCCTCAACCAGTGGATGAAGTGGATTCATCAGCTCCCCTGAACGTACGGTCACCGAACCCTGTCCAGGGGTATGCGGACGACGTGCAGGTGTCATCACGACAGGAGGAGGTCATCACCAACATGCTGGCACGCACTGACCAGTTCCTCCAGTGGTCGGGGCTGGAGGTGAAGCAGGCCAAGTGTGCTGTGTTTCACGAGCGCCGCTCTGGTGGAAACCGCTGGTATAAAGCCAAGAGAGACATGCCCCCCTCCTTCCTTGTAATGGGCCAACCCATCAGAGTTTACTCCCGTCACGAGACCTACCCATACCTCGGCCACAGGTTTAACATCGCCGGCGAGTGGGGGGAACAAGTCGAGGAGCTCACAGCAGAGTTCCTCCACCGTCTCCATCTGGTCGACCTGTCCCCCCTCCCTGTTCTCATGAAACTCCAGGCTGTGAGAGAGGTGGCCCTGGCAAAGGTGTGTCATCTGTTTGCCAACGTGCACATCCCCCTCAAGGCACTGAGAGAAATGACCAACAGAACAGTGGAGCTGGTCAGGAAGTGGGTGGGTCTCAACTCACACTCTACACGGGGCATCATCTTCCTCCCATGTGGGGAGGGTGGACTAGGGGTCCCCAATGTGGAGTGGACCTACACAGCCACCAGACTGGCCCACCTGCTTCACATGGTGAATAATGATGATGCCACGGTTCGGAAAATGGCCAGGGCTTCTCTCCTGCTGGACCTACGGAGGAGGAAGGTCCCCCTGGCCACCGCAGACCATAACAACTTCCTGGGATTCAGGAGGAAAGAGTCTGGGACTCACAGGACAAAGGCTTTGGGGTCTGGTCTGATTGGCCAGACCTCAATGATCTCTGCAACCGCTCTGGAGTTCAGCTGAAATGGACAAAACCCAACACACAGACTGTCCCTGTCTCTGATGAACTGGTCACAGTCACAGACCCCTGTATAGCTGTGGAGGCAACCATCACCACACAACAGGGAGAAACCAACAGACTGACCAAAGAGTCTGCGAGGAGAGTCCTGCTTAACGCAATGCAGGCTGAGGTTAGGCAGCACTGGTGTGGACTGAGAATGCAGGGAAAACTGGCATGTCTGGGATTTGCTGACCATTCAGTCTCACACTCAGTTTTTAAGAACGCTGCTGTTGGTGAGGACATTTTAAAATTTACCATCAAAGCAAGACTGCAAGTGCTACCCACTAAATACAATCTGTCTACCTGGTACCCTCACACTCACAACCCATTTTGCTTGAACCACCAAGATTCACAGCACCATCTAGAATCCACAGCACACATAATAAATGGATGTCATGAAACACCTGTACATAGCTCGCCATGACCGCATTGTAGACATTGTGTCTGACGCTGTCCATAACATCATGCCTGCTAGTTCAGTACTGTATAATAGACGAGTGTTACCAGAGTGGTTTGGGTCTGCCTGTGATGTCTTTGCTCTTATCCCTAATACACCTGATGTTGTATTTGTTGACACCAGCCACAAGGAGGTGCTAATGCTAGAGGTAGGCTGTGTCTTTGACCTGTACATGGACCAAGCATTCCAAGATAAGTATGTGAAATACCAACCACTACTTGAGAACATCACCAGCCTAGGATACACTTGTAGATATAGTGTACTGATTTTTGGAAGCCTTGGACATGTACATAAATGCACCACGAGAGGCCTGCAGATTGCTGGCTTGACAAAGACAAGAGCCAAACAAGTAGTAAAGTACTGCTCTGTCTCAGCTATTATTGGCAGCTTAGCAGTGTGGAGAAGGAGGTGCTATGTGTACCCATAAGTGCTCAGTATTGATTAACCCTAATATATTTGTTTCCCTGTTCATGAAATGTAATTTGTGGAACCAAATAAAGTATTTAAAATGTGTGTGTGTGCCTGCCCTGGCCTGAACAACAGCGCCCCTCCCTTAACATGTGTGGTCAGAAAAGGTACTAGGCAGGCTACATACAGACAGACAGACAGACAGACAGACATGCACGCACGCATACATACCCACACACACGGCCACGTATAGGAGACGGTGTGACCACCGCTCAAAAAATATAGAACACATAATCAAAAACATAGATCTAGAACACATAGAATATGTACAGTACAGTACAATAAGGTACAGTAGTGAACAGTAAAGTACAGTAGGGGAGAGCCGCCTCAATTGTAACGCTTCATAATTGTAACAAGCACATTATCTCCTGATTGGTCAATGCCATCATGACGTCATCGCATCAGTTTGTGACCAGGGCCGTAATGAACGTCTCCAGGAAGTAAGAACTATTTGTATCCAGCCTAGACCGAGTTATTGCAGAAAAACTGGTATTTCTCAAAATGCGTAAAAAATTTCACCTTGAGTATCTTTGGTCTGCAAATCTTTTCTTTAATGTTGCGGAGATAAAATCTAGATGGCTGTCTGCATGTATCTGTTCTTCATTAGTTTACATCGTTTTAACTTGCTATGCATGTTCTGTTCTGTAGGCAACGTCAAAGCAGGGGTGCCAAAACGGTTCAATTGTAACACAATTTAACATGATAATATCATATTGAAATATTTGACATATTGGCCAATATTGTGTTCAGTCAGCTGACATTCAATTACAGTGTATTTTAAGTCAGATTAAGGATGTATAACATGTTGCATTAATCAAACTTGCTATTTATTTAGGTAATCAATGTATTTTCCCATGGAATTCACTCAAACGCTTAAACTGGTACATCTTGTAATATTTAATATTTTCCTAAAGTATGATAGAGTATCTTATCACACCCTTGGTATGAAAACAATGTAAAAGAGTTGCTTGAATGAAATATAATTGATTTAAACAAAAAAATATTTGTTTATTAAGTAGCTGTGTTACATTTGTAAATCATGCTGTTACAATTAATCCTGTGTGGGCTTCAAATGTAACATCGGAACAGCGTCCACTCTCGGTTTAATAACTCATGACCTGTTTTATCAAATGAAAAACTGGTGTATGATAGCAGACATGTGTAAGTCCTTTGCCTGAAAATATTACATATGTAGGTGAAAGAATCTCTGAGTAAAATATTGAAATGTGAAAAACGTTACAATCGTGCAGGCTCTCCCCTACAGTAAGGTACAGTACAGTAAGATACAGTTTTGTCGGCTGAGGTGGCGTATGGAATGTGGTATATAGCTCCACCTCACCCAACGGTGGTGCTGCAGGGCGTGCAGGCTCCGCATTTGTGGCTTGAATGGCTCTAACCGTTGTTGGGCTTCTTCCGTGCGGAAGTAGCCCACAAAACCACAGCTAATCGAGCCTGCTCCCGGGTGCCGTCTACAATGTAGACTCTACATTACGGCTGCAAAGTAGTAGGTAATCGTTTTCATGTTGAACATTTTTCATATTTTCAAAAAATTTCAAAAATAGTTGAAATAGCAGATCTAAACGCTCATGCGATGCGACACATTGTGAGCTTGTAGATCGGCTATTTCCACCATCAATGTCCTTTTTTAAGTATATATTTGTCATTTCTTTGTATATTTAGAATGTGTCACTCTTTGTATATTTAGTGCTGTAAACAGTTGTGCAGTATGTAATTTGTGGTGAGTTGGAAGGAATGGGCAGGGTGCCCAGAGTTGTTTTGTCTGATGGATAATTGCATAGTTACACTGTACACTACAGCAACTTTCCTGCTAGTGCTTTCTTACTAGTAAGACACCTCAGGATGACTTGCGACCTCAGGGTGACATGCGACCTCGCCCTTGCCATCTGGCCAGTGATGTATGGGACCAGTTACTTATATATCGAGACCCCTTCATGATAGTTATGTTATGTCAAAACATGCTCATATATGGAAATGACCAAATATGGGCATTTCCATATGTCCTTAATATTGATAACATAATATCCTTAAAGGAGCTATAGTCAACTTTTTCATTGTAGGTGTACATCCTAGTCTACAGACTAGGATGTAAACAAAGTACGGGCCCTGTAAATGTAAACAAAGGGCCAAAATGATTATTTTATCATTATTTTACGCTTTTTGTGGTCATTTTTTAATTGAAACACATATATGAAGCTTATTTTTTTATAAAATATTTTCGAAACATTATTTTTATTTTAGCATCCGTTTTTCAAGAAAAAGTTGACTATAGCTCCTTTAATAATTGCCTTAATATTGACAATATAGGAATCTCCATATATGGGCATAAAACGTACGTTAATTAGTAATGCCCAGCAGGGCCTTGGTGAGTTAAGGCCTTGTTTTGATGCCTGTGGATCTCCATATATGGGCATAATGGGGTACCCCCCTAACGTTCTCATTTTCGGCCTGGGATTTATGACATCAGAAATCTCCTTGTATGGGCATAAAAGCTTTTTTTTCTTTTTCTGGGAATGACCATATATGGACTTTTATACCCTGAGAAATCTCGTAGCTTGTCTGACTGTCAGTACAGGAAGTGATGTCACGTGACATCCTTTTTATGCCCATATATAGTCATTCTGGACCACATCACATCAATGTGTTCAGCTTACAGTGGCGATGTGTGCTATTACTTCTTACAGCAATCGGCCAAAGGGTGGCGCTGTAGGAAGCCTTTGAAAGTGCAAACTTTGAACAGGTGCCATGAAACCTGTATACACGTATGCGTCTCCTCATGCCGAACAACTTTTACACTCTGACTTTTGACCTCTGACCTTTAGTTCTCCGACCATTTTGAATTATATGAAAAACAGTAAAAATCTATCTCCTCCTGGGATTTTTGCGTTACGCGCACGAAACCTTTTTTACATGAACTTTGGACCAATACGGTCAAACTGTCTGGTCGGATTCTTTTTAAAGTGAAACATTAGTTTGTAATAATTCACTGAATATTGCAGTTTTATGCAAATTATTCTTCTGCCTCTAAAAAATCATACATGCAAAGTGACACGTTCATGGCATTTGGCAAAGATGTAGAAGGGTTAGGGGTTAGTCCAAATATCACTGAAACCAATCTTATTCCAATTGGCCAAAGGGGGGGCGCTATACGAAGCCTTTGAAAATTCAAACTTTAAACGGGCATAAGTCATGCCTCGTTTCGTTTAAAGACATGCAAGTTGCTTACACACGTGCCTTGACTCAAGCGGAGGACATCTGTGTCTTTGTTAAGTATGCTCCGCCCTTAGATTTTCCGCCATTTTGAGCAGTTTGTGAAACGCTTAAACCCGCTTAAATCCACACTGTAGGTGTTGCACGGCTGGACTGGGCCCCCTCACAGTAGGTGGTGCAGGAACAGACTGCATTCACCACGGCTTCGTAACTCGTGCGACTGGCTGAGGCCGGACTGGACTTTTTTAAATAAATATTGCAGTTTTATGCAAATTATTCTTCTGCCTCTAAAACATACACGCAAAGTCACATTTTCATGGTAAAATACTGTAGAGGCTCAGTCCAAATATCACTGAAACCAATCTTACCCCAATTGGCCAAAGGGGGGGCCCTATATCATTTTGAGCAGTTTGTAAAACGCTTAAGCCCGTTTTTATCCTGGGATTTTTGAGCAATTTGTATGAAACATTCTACACGCAATCTAAGGACCTTTATCTAACATGCCTTTGAAGTGCAATTTTTTTTATAATAATAATTATAATAAATATAGCTGCAAGCAGCGATAAAGTGGCCAAAAAACGCCTCAAATCATGAACAAATCATGAATCATGTGCGTGAAACTTTGCAAGCACATTCCCACTAGGTCAAGGAACACCACCCTTCTCATATTGGCCACCTCCAAGGACCCCCAGGTCCCTGGGGGACCCCCAGATGTAAAAAATGACCAAATGTGCAAAAATGACCAAATGTGCAAAAATGACCAAATGACCACCCCAACGGGGCTGCTCACGGGGAATTCCCGGGGACCACCGACTCCTGGTGCTCCAGAACGGATGCAAAAGTGGTGGCGCCCCCAGTGGAAGACCCCCTGCCACTGCAGCGCACATAAAATGCCGTAACTCGGGCTAGGAGCGACCGGGAGAGCCGGGGCCGGTACCTATTCGTCCGCCTCGGCGGCGCGGAGACCCCACCCCTCATTTCTCACATGGCCCTCTTCTAGCGCCACCATGAGGCCGATTCTTGCAAAACACATTTTTGGACACTGCTCCTACAATTTTTGCCCTAAAATCACTCAAATCGGTACACAGTATGTCTACACTCATGTCATCAACATGGATCTGTCCCATATAGTGCCACCTTCAGGCCGATTTTTTAAAACACATTTTTGGACACTGCTCCTACAATTTTTGCCCTAAAATCACGCAAATCGCTACACAGTATGTCTACACTCATCTCATCAACATGGATCTGTCCCATATAGCGCCACCTTCAGGACGATTTTTTCAAACACATTTTTGGACACTGCTCCTACAGATTTTGCCCTAAAATCACACAAATCGGTACACACTATGTCTACACTCATCTCATCAATATGGATGTCCCATATAGCGCCACCATCAGGCCGATTTTTTTCAACCACATTTTTGGACACTGCTCCTACACATTTTGCCCTAAAATCACGCTGCGACCTGACGGTCGCTTATCTCCCGATTAGGGAGTCTTACTGGTAATAATAATTATAATAAATATAGCTGCAAGCAGCGATAAAGTGGCCAAAAAACGCCTCAAATCATGAACACAGCCTGTGATGTGCGTGAAATTTTGCAAGCACATTCCCACTAGGTCAAGGAACAGATGCCACCCTTCTCATATTGGCCTGTTATAGCGCCACCAGCGGGTTAACTTTTGCATAACACATTTTTGGAACAAAATGCCTCAAATCATACCGTTAAGTTCATGTAATAACACTCCTTGTCTGCATTGTAGTTTGATTACTATTTTACGTCAGTAACGTCAAAGAAAGCACTGCCTGCAATCTTGACATTTTGTACTATTATAGCCATTGTTTTCTGGCTTGAAGCGAGCCCACAATTGTTTCGAAGGAACAATATTTTCTAGTTTTCAAGTATTATTTTCAAAATGCCGATAACAGAGCCTTGTATTGGCTGATGCAGAGGGTTAAATTGCTCATGTGGTTTATAGTCACTTCTTTTGGTCTTGTTTTCAAATATCCTTTGGGAACCTTTCCCTTGAGGGAGAGGTTCCCAAAGGAGCTAGTTTTCAAATAGCTCCGTTCCAAAGGAGCTAGTTTTCAAATAGCTCCTTTCCAAAGGAGCTAGTTTTCAAAGACCTGTTATTTATTTCTCTGCCAGCCGGCAGATGGCGCCAGGTCATCTGTTTTAGGATCCCTGGCTAATAAGCATGACTAGAGTCTCCAATGTTTTCAGGCCAGGGACCCCCAAACTGATGGAGAGATGGAGCAGGGAACCCTGTAGCAACTCATAATGTAATAAGGGCTCATAATGTAATAAGGGCTCATAATGTAATAAGGGCTCATAACGTAATAAGAAAAATGTAATAAAAATTCATAATGTAATCAGCTCATAATGTAATAAAAAAAACATAATGGATTTTTCAATAATGTAATAATGTGTTGCATTAAGAACCTCCACATAGGAGGCTCATAATGTAATAAAACTTCATAATGTAATAATGTATTTTTATTAAATTATGAGCTGATTATTACATTATGAGCTTTTACATTACATTTTAATTAAATGTCTTTTTCAAATAAAAATAATGTATAAAAACATTTTCCCAACATTTATTTTCTTTTTTTCCCCCAACAATTTCGGGGAACCCCTGCAGTATCCTCGAGGACCCCCAGTTGAAGACATCTAGAAACTAAAACTACCTTAAATATTGTATTTATTTTAGAAACAGTTTATATTTTACTCAAGTTGATGATGTCATTTGTCTATGTGTGGTCCAGGTATTATTATGTCTTATTCAAGTTGTCCCTGTTGAGCACAGAGTGCTTCTACCTTTAATGAAGTGCACTGGACTTCTCTTTAGACCTGTTTTATACGTTGTCTATTAGAAAATAGCTGATTCATCTCAATCCTCCTCCACATAGGCCTGTCACAAAATCGCAATTATTTGACATCATTGCAATTATTTTGTCATAATTGTCATAATCGTTGCAAAGTAGATCGGGTGATTGTTTTCATGTTGAACATTTTTCATATATTTTCAAACATTTTCATAAATAGTTGAAATAGCAGATCTACAAGCTCACAACGTGTTGCGATGCGACACATTGTGAGCTTGTAGATCAGCTATTTCCACCATCGATGTTCTCTCGTTCTTTTTTAAGTATACATTTCTTTGTACATTAAAAATGACTTTTTTTCTATTGATTAGTCACGCCATGGAGAGTAGAGTCCAATAATATGTTTTGGTTTTTGTCACATTCCTAAGACAAAAAATTGATTCGAGTAAATTTACCCACGTTAATTCCGGATGGTGACCCGTTTTGAAACGGGTCCCCATCCGGAATCAATGGGGGTAAATTTATTGTTATCACATTTTTGTCTTAGGAATGCGACAAAAAACTAAAAATAGTATTGAACTCTGGTCTCCATGGCGTGACTAATCAATAGAAAAAAAGTCATTTTGGGGGTGAACTACTCCTTTAAGGTTATGTGTCAATATCTCCCATATGCAACTTCAAAGACTAAAAACCAACCAGAAATGAAATTGTCAATGACAAAAACACAATTAAATCGTTAATGGCAATTATTTGAGTGACAATCGTCATGTAAAATGTCATATTGTGACAGCCCTACCTCCATGTTGATTCTTTCTTTCTTTCTTCAGGTCTAGATGCTAAGATGGTGATCTACGACCAGACACATTCCTTTAGGCTCCTCATAATAATTTCAGTTCTGATTCTCCTTGGCCGCGCCAGAGGTAAATTACACTGCAATTAACCTACATTTTGAGAAATTAAAAATTGGCATAGCCCTTTGATATACAATTTACATTCAGGACAATGGTTTGTTAGTTTATTTTATTTTTTTGTATAATTTTATCTTTTTAGAATTTGAGGTCATCCAATCAACTGTAGGCAATAGCAAGTCAACAAAGATCATCAGGATGGTCATATTGGTTCTTTCACTACTCACTTTGTGTCTTATTTGGTGATTAAAGCGAGAGGGAAATGTTAATCGAACGGCCGTGCACCGACATTTGTCTGGTCTCCTAAGATGGTGTTTACAAACAAAAACAAAACATGGCAGGCTTGGGCAGGCAGTGGCTCAGGGGTAGAGTGGCTGTTAGAGTGGCCAGATGAGAACCGTGAGGTTCCTGGGCTCCCCCAGAGTTAGTGTTGAAGACCCTGAACCCCTAGTTGCTCCTGATGGGCAGGTTGGTGCCTTGCATGGTTTCCTTCGCAATCGATGTATGAATGTGCGTGTGAATGGATGAATTTAATGCACTTTGGATAAAAGCACTATATAAATGTACCATTTACCATTTGTTTGTATATATATATATATATATATATATATTATAGGTGTCAAAATTATCGCGTTAACGGCGGTAATAATTTTCTTTTTATTAATTGCGTTAAAATATTTAACACAATTAATCCAAAAGCAGAATGACCGGCGGTGTAACACTGTCGTACTGTAGTCTATAGCGCTGCCACTGCTCCTCCATCCCCCCTATATATATATATTATATATATATATATATTGTGGTGTACAGCTCCCAACCAAAGCACAACACAGGGATTTTGCAAAGCCAACAGGCTGTTTTATTCACCATAAATAGAAACACAGGCTTGATTTGCCAGAGGCTCAAAATGGAACACAGGTAAACAGTATTGGCTTTTTGTATATAGTTCTTTTCTTAACGTCAAACAATAAGTAACTTAATGGAAAAGAGGAGAATAACGTTAGTTTCAGTCAATGTCTCTTTCTCATCCTCTTCCTGGCCGAGCCAGGTAAGACATACGTGCCGGGGTTAGGCGGTGGCCAGCACGGTGAGTATGGGGGTTAAAGTGATCGATATCACCGGGGGGGGGGGGGAAGAGAGTGGGGCGCAAGGCATGCAGCGCCGGACCTTTAAACAGAGCTCCTTCCTCTGCTCTTTCCCGTGCTCCTCTGCACGCTCGTTGCCAAGGGGATTATTGCCGCCGCATAGTTGCCTATAGAGGAGGATAAGGTAATATCAGTCACACAGTCTTAATGTTCAACAGGGACAGAATGTGTGGGAACAGTGGTGAGCTCGCCTTACCGCCAGGTTGCACGTCTAGTCTCTTGGAGAACCGGAGAGAGAGTGAGGGAGAAGCGAGTAGCGCTTTTAGGCGTGTCGTTGATTCGGGCCGGCTCCCGCAGGTGCGGTGGCATCAGTCTGATGGAGGATGAATGCGGGGAGGTACCGTCCTTCGATGACGCGTCCCAGCGGTAGGTGCGGTCCTCTTGGGCTCGCTCTCCCTACGTGCCACTCTCTCTCTCTGGTGACGCGCTTACCTGGCGGTGCTCCCCGTAGCGAGACACCACACACCTCCCCCCAATGATCGCGACTCTGGGTGCGATCTTCTTTTTCCTCTTCATATCGACGGGACAGAGCGTCAGCATGTGGGATGTCCTTGCCGGGCCGGTGTTCAACTGTGAAGCGGTAATTCTGCAATTCGAGAAACCAGCGTGTTATTCGATCATTTTTGTCCTTATTTTGTGACATCCACTTCAGTGGGGCATGGTCAGTAACCAGAGTGAAACGGCGCCCCCAGAGGTAATAGCGCAAATGATGAATGGCCCACTTCACAGCCAGAGCTTCCCTTTCCACGGTCGAATAATGTCTCTCATGTTTTAATAACTTCCTACTGGCATACAGTATAGGGTGCTCATGTCCGTCAAACAGCTGCGCTAGAACGGCACCTAGGCCAGTACCTGAGGCATCGGTTTGCAGGATGAAGGGTCTAGAAAAGTCCGGTGCCTTTAACACAGGTTCCTCACAGAGGGCTGCTTTTAGCGCGCCGAGCGCGCTCTCCGCTTGGGGGGTCCAGCAGACGCGCTGTGGGAGTTTCTGCCTGGTGAGCTCGTATAGCGGGGCTGCCAAGGTAGCAAAGTTATTTATAAACTTTTGATAATATGAGACAAGACCCAAGAATGATTTTACCTGCTTTTTGGTCACAGGTTTAGGCCAATCTTTAACTTTCACAACTTTCCGGGTCTGGGGTTTAACGCAGCCCCGTCCGACAGTGAACCCCAGATAATCCGTTTCATCTAGTCCCAAACGACATTTTTTAGCATTCGCGGTCAGCCCGGCTCTCCTCAGGGCTCCGAGGATTGCATCTAAATGGATTAAGTGTGCGCTCCAACTGGGGCTGTGCACCACTATATCGTCCAAATAAGCACCGGCGTACTCCCGGTGCGGGCGCAATATATTGTCCATCATGCGCTGGAAGGTGGCCGGCGCGCCATGCACACCAAAAGGCAAAACGGTGTATTGAAATAAACCCTCCGGGGTTGAGAAAGCCGTTTTGGGCTTTGCGTCAGGGGACAGGGGCACTTGCCAATAACCCTTGGTCAGGTCCAACGTACTGACAAATCGAGCGGGGCCCAGACGCTCGATTAGCTCATCCACACGGGGCATCGGATACGCGTCAAAATTCAGAAATGTCATTTAATTTTCTAAAGTCGTTACAGAAGCGCAGGCTACCGTCTGACTTGGGTACTATTACAATAGGGCTGCACCAAGGGCTGCACGACTCCTCTATCACGCCGAGGCCGAGCATGTTCTGTACCTCTGTCTTTATGGCCTGGCGGCGCGCTTCAGGTATACGGTAGGGCCGTTGCCGTATCACTTTACCCGGGGTGGTGTGTATCTCATGCTGTACCGCCGTTGTGCGTCCGGGGGTTTCCGAGAACCGGTCCATGTTCCTTCCGAGCAGCTGCTTCAAGTCCTGTCTCTGCGCAGGGGAAAGTGCTTCTCCTAGGGGAACAGGTGGTAAAGCATTTGAGGTAGCAGTGAACAGTGCGGGCAGCGGAGGAGCGTCAGCTGAGTGCCACTTTTTCAACAAGTTTATATGGTAGATTTGCTCTCCCTTTCTTCTTCCAGGCCTTCGAACGCGATAATTCACAGGGCCTGTGCGTTCAATAACCTCGAATGGCCCCTGCCATTTGGCCAGGAACTTACACTCATTACTTGGCACAAGGACAAGCACGTTTTCCCCCAATTTAAATTCACGGACAGTGGCATTGCGGTTATACAGGCGCGCCTGTTCTTGCTGGGCCTTTTGCATGTGTTCTCGCAGGAGGGGCCAGATTTTCGCAGCGCGGGCCTGTAGCTGCTCAACATGCTCTATCACGCTACGGTGGGGCGTGGGCTGGTCTTCCCAGGCCTCCTTTGCTAAATCGAGGAGGCCGCGCGGCCTTCTCCCATACAAGAGCTCAAAGGGAGAGAAGCCAGTGGATGCTTGGGGGACCTCGCGGATAGCAAATAAAACATAGGGCAGCAGCTGATCCCAGTCTCGGCCGTCTACATCGGCTAGTTTCTTTACCATGCTTTTAACAGATTTTATGAAGCGTTCAGCGAGGCCGTCCGATTGAGGGTGAAAGACTGAGGTACGAATGCGCTTGATTTTTAACCATTTATAGAGCTGTAATAACACTCGTGACATGAAGCACGTGCCTTGGTCTGTGAGAATTTCATCTACTATGCCCATCCGAGTGAATAACATGCAAAGCTCATGTGCCACTGCTTTAGCCGTGGCGGCGCGGAGAGGGATGGCTTCAGGGAAGCGTGTAGCATAGTCCACTATGCCTAGTATGTATCGGTGCCCGTGGGCTGATTTGGGCAGCGGGCCGGCAATGTCTAACGCTATTCTGGAGAACGGCGTTTCAATGATTGGCAGCGGGATTAAAGGATTGCGCTGAACAGGTCGGGGAGCACACTTTTGACAGGGACCACACGCACGACAGAAATCCTCAACAGCTCTCTTGATTCCCGGCCAGTAAAACCGTGCCGTTATGCGGTCGTATGTTTTGTGTACGCCCAGGTGGGCTCCCAATTGGTGTGTGTGCGCCAGATATAACACACGAGTTACATGGCTCTTAGGGACTAGCAGTTGCTCTACAATTTCCCCGACTCTATCAATTACTCCCCGATACAGCAGCCCCCGTTTGACAGTGAAATAGGGAGAAGGCAACTGACTCACCCCGTCGTTGAGCTTCCCATCAATGGAGACCACCTGGCGGCAAGCCATCTCGAGCGTGGGGTCGGTCCACTGTTGCGTTGCGAATTCTCCGCGGCGGTGAGGGCTGCTGTCGGGCTCCAAGTGCAGGTCCGCGAACGCATCCTCCGCCGTCCTCGTCTCTGAGGCGGCGCTTGGGGCAGCTGCAGGCGGGTCGTCAGCACCTAGGTCCTCCGGGCGGCGGCGCTCTTCACCGGTGGAGCTCTCACCGGGGCTGACATCGCTGGTGGGGGAGCCGAACACCGGGCACGCCTCGAGCGGTGCCGAGGGCCGGGTGCGGGTACGGGGACGGCGTCTTCGGGGCCGCGGGCCGAGTGTCAGGCCGGGATTCCAATAGCGGGCGAATAATTCGTTGTCAGCTCCGATAATCATGGGCACGGGGAGGTTCGGGACGACTCCCATCGGCAGCACTGCTTCTCCCCGGGGAGTCCGAACCCTCAGCCAGGTCACCGGGTAGTTGCGTAGGTCCCCGTGTACACAGGTTACTGGGACGGTGTCCGTGGAGAGCGGACCGGCCAGCTCAGCATGAATGAGGGAGACTGCGCTCCCTGAATCGAGTAAGGCATGGGTGTCGACCTCCCCTACCTTCACAGGGACTTTAGTGTGCTGGCGGGGGCCGGGGCCGGTGAGCAGGCAGGCGCGGGCGCTCTCCGAGGTGGCGGCGCTGGCCATGTGAACGTCCCGGTCCCGTTCGGGGCAGGCCCATGATATATGATCTAATTTCCCGCATACGTAACACTTACGGGGTGCGGACGAGCGGCTGCCCCGGTCCGGGGCGGCGGAGCGGGAACGGGGCGGCGAGGCAGGAAACGCTGGCGGCCGGGCTCGGTCCCGACCAGGCCGGGCATCCATAGTTCCCCTTGGCGGCTCGCTTCGGGAGCCGCGCATCATTTCTGAGCTAACCTGGTGGTTCTCCAATAACGCCACTAGAGCGTCCACCGAAGTGGGGCTCACTTGGGCGGCGTACTTGCGTGCGTCTGGCGGCAGTGCTCTTACACAGCGGTCTATTACAATCCTATCAATGCATGCCGGGTCACCCGGTGAAGTCAGCCAGCTGTGGGTCAGTCGGAGGAGGGCGGCTACCTGCGGTCTCGGAGGTTGGGAGGCCTGAAAGCTCCAGTTATGATATCGCTGGGCTCTTGCTGGTAAGCTATAGCCTAGGCTGGCGAGGATTGCTTCCCGGAGGCGACGGAAATCCCGGGCCTCGGCCAGCGGGAGGTCGCGGCATACCCGTTGGGCCTCGCCACTCAGAAACGGTGCTATTATATTACCCCACTCCGCCACCGGCCACCTCTCCCGTGCTGCCGTTCGTTCGAAGAGCTCAAGGTAGGCTTCGACATCATCCTCAGGGGTCAGTTTGGTAAGTACTGCGCTTGGTGGCTTACTTTCGTTATTCTCCTTTTCCATTCGTTTAATCAGCTCTTTAACAGCGCTCTGTAAATCATTTTGACTGCGCAAAAGCGCAGTCAATGCCTGGTCCATATTATGAATTGGTTGGGATCACCAAATGGGTATTATTACCCGTATTAAGCTCCACCATTTGTGGTGTACAGCTCCCAACCAAAGCACAACACAGGGATTTTGCAAAGCCAACAGGCTGTTTTATTCACCATAAATAGAAACACAGGCTTGATTTGCCAGAGGCTCAAAATGGAACACAGGTAAACAGTATTGGCTTTTTGTATATAGTTCTTTTCTTAACGTCAAACAATAAGTAACTTAATGGAAAAGAGGAGAATAACGTTAGTTTCAGTCAATGTCTCTTTCTCATCCTCTTCCTGGCCGAGCCAGGTAAGACATACGTGCCGGGGTTAGGCGGTGGCCAGCACGGTGAGTATGGGGGTTAAAGTGATCGATATCACCGGGGGGGGGGGGAAGAGAGTGGGGCGCAAGGCATGCAGCGCCGGGCCTTTAAACAGAGCTCCTTCCTCTGCTCTTTCCCGTGCTCCTCTGCACGCTCGTTGCCAAGGGGATTATTGCCGCCGCATAGTTGCCTATAGAGGAGGATAAGGTAATATCAGTCACACAGTCTTAATGTTCAACAGGGACAGAATGTGTGGGAACAGTGGTGAGCTCGCCTTACCGCCAGGTTGCACGTCTAGTCTCTTGGAGAACCGGAGAGAGAGTGAGGGAGAAGCGAGTAGCGCTTTTAGGCGTGTCGTTGATTCGGGCCGGCTCCCGCAGGTGCGGTGGCATCAGTCTGATGGAGGATGAATGCGGGGAGGTACCGTCCTTCGATGACGCGTCCCAGCGGTAGGTGCGGTCCTCTTGGGCTCGCTCTCCCTACGTGCCACTCTCTCTCTCTGGTGACGCGCTTACCTGGCGGTGCTCCCCGTAGCGAGACACCACAATATATATATATATATATCGCCCTGCCATGCCCGTAGATCCCGGAAATTTAATTAGCTTTAATCATTATGAAACAGTTAAAAGTATGATCACTGTTTACCGTCGATTTAGACTCTTTAGGCCCGCCTCCTAACTACGTATCAACGTAATACTTTCGTTTTATTAGTCTTCATCAATTGTGGTCTAAATAACAGCTGTCGCTGCCAATCAAATACAGGTTGCCGGATGCTGATCCGTCTGAACCTAGAGAAATTCTAGCCCTGAAACATGACTGTCATATCAGTGAACCATGGCTAGAGAAGTTCACACAAGTTAGCATAGAAGTTCACACAAGTCGGTATAGATGCATTACATCCTTGGTAAAGTGACCAAGGAAGAAATGCCACCCTACATTTTTCAAATCGGCCACATTGTGGCATTATAACAAGCTGATTTATTGCATGCATAGTCCTTGAAGACAATACACATTAATGTCCAAGTATTGTTATTTCATTTTATTTGACTATTATATTTACTTACTTTGGTTCTTATTTTACCTTCTGTATAACTATTAGATCTTTGTATTGAATAAAAGTACAGAGGTAACAATAATGCTAAATGGATAACACAAAAAGAGGATTTTGTTTCCATTGTGGTCCTGTGTATTCTCCTGTATTTCATTCTTACTGTTGTTACTGCTGTGACACCTGAATGTCCCTCCAGGTATCAATAAAGCTTTATTTTGTCTTCTCTTAATGTTATCAGGGAACTTCGTGGTGGTGAAAACATCAGTTGGATATGATGCTGTTGTTCCATGTGAGATTGATCCCTCCATTGATCCCTCCATTGACCTAGCTGAAACAGCCTTAGAGTGGACCAGACCAGACCTGCCACCAGAGGAATACGTTCATTTCCAGAGGGACTCACATGAATATGTTGAGAAGAAGAATCCTTCTTACAGAAACAGAACATCTGTCTTCATAGGTGAGGTCAAGAAAGGCAACATGTCCCTCAAACTGTCCAGAGTGAGATCATCTGATGAAGGAATCTACACATGCATCCTTGATGAATTCAAGAAAAAGTTCACTGTTCAACTCATGGTTGGTAAGGCAATTAACTGTACTGAGCAATTATATAATTGGGAGAAAACACTGTTGAAATTGTTTTCATGGATCAATCTGCCCTCACTTTTGAAATGTCAGATGGCCTGATAGTTGTTTAGATCCAGAAACCTCTTCTTGCAGTCCAGTTCAAGGATAACTAGCCAGCAGTCACTTTCACACGGGGGCGCTCTCCATTCCGACATGTCGCCACTCTGACAGTACAGTGACTTCTTATTGTTGGAGGGGCAACACTTCCATAGAGGTTAGGGTAAGGGTAAGAGATAGGGTTAGTGTCGGAATGGAGACATGTCGGAATGGAGAGATGCACTCCTTTCACACAATCTCAGAACATTAGGATGCATGCCATTTTGATGATTCTAGTTTTAGATGCTTTGGTTGGTCACAATCAGGCTGGTCTATAATAAATGGCCAAACAGTTTTCTCCATATCTGCTTTGAGACAGCAAGACATTGTTTTCAAAAGCGGCACAGAATTGAAATAGGCATGCAAGTGAGACTAATAAAAACTCCACAGAGATTAAATGCATCTGAATGAATGAAAGGGAAACTATGGTTTGTCATCCACAGTACCTCGTCCAGTCATTGCCGTGTTGGCTCCCCCTGTTGTTGCAGTCGTTGGAGATGATGTGGTTCTGCCATGTCAGGCAAACCTCTCAGTCCCAGTCAGTGAAACAACAGTGGAATGGACCAGGAAAGACCTGACACCTAACCCTAACCCAAGTGTCCATGTCATCAAGAAGGGCCAGGAAGTGTCTGCAGAGCAGAACTCTGTCTATAAAGACAGGACCTCTGTGTTTGTAGAAGGAATTGAAGTTGGCAACGTTTCTCTGAGAATCTCTGGAGTGAAGCTCTCTGACGGAGGCATTTATACATGTTCCATCACATCAGGGAAGGTGGAGGAATGTGTTGTTCAGCTCATTGTGGGTAAGTGCATGTTAATCATTTGGTGTTATGCTGCGTTCAAACTGGCAGCTGCAAATGATTCAAAGCAACACAGCGTATCTGTCACTGCGTCTCTGTTGAGGTGTTGATCAATATGTTCGTTGATGTCACTCAAGTACATCTGACGAGCGAGAAAAAATATAAATGAAAATGCAAAAGCCTGCGGTTAAAAGAGAATTCCGAACAAGTGCTTTTCATAAGGTAATGTGATGTTATTCCATCCATTAAACAGTGGTAAAGGAAAGAAATTCTAGCGTGTTAGCTCTGACCGGAGAGAGTGGGATTTAGCGTCCGTTAGCATTTTTGCAGCAGCCCATTATTGATGATGTCTCAGCCATTATCACTGCATAGTGACTCCTACAGGTTGCCCTAATACCTGTTCTGCGGGGAGCTGAACTGAAAAGAACAGTGAGTTCCAACGTTCACATGCGTTACATCCTCTCTGTAAAACTCCTGACAGTCAGGTGAACAGAAAGTGGACTGATGGCTCAGACTCAGAGGAGACACAAGCTCAGTAGGGGTCAGCAGGGACTAGAGAAGGAACTAAAGTACAATGGGAATTGTACTGTAATGACTAAATGTGAAGACGTGGAGAAAAAAACGGAGATTGAATCAACACATTTTCTCATTAATGCAGAAAAGAGTTTTAGTTTGTTGTGTTCATCGGTGTTGGCTAATTCTGGTATTTCTTGTTAATTCAGGTGAGCCAGACAGTGATTCTGGAGAAGGTATGTAACCATGTTATATCAGTTCTGCCTGCACTGCTCAGAAATAGCTGAACTCATCAAGTTAATTAATAGACCATTCAGTGTCGACATCATGATTATCAGCAACATTTCGGATTGGAGGCAAACATGAATAACCTCAGTAGAAAAGTTCTTTGGCAGTAGCTATTCACCTACTGTACTGAGCACTGTACTGAACACGTCTTTTATTGCGACCGTAGGTCGCATTTACTATCAAACCCTGCACAAAGTGTAAGTCCGTCAGTCCGTCAGTCTGTCTGTCACACCTCACACGTCACACTCTTGCCCTGCTCATATCTCCGCAACCGTTGCCCCGATCCATGCCAGATTTTGCACACACACTCCTTACCTGCCAAACTACAACCTCCAAGGACCCCCGGAGCTCCAGGGACCCCCAGGTCCCTGGGGGACCCCCAGATGTAAAAAATGAACAAATGTGCTAAACTGACCAAATGACCACCCCAACGGGGCTGCTCACGGGGAATTCCCGGGGACCACCGACTCCTGGTGCTCCAGAACGGATGCAAAAGTGGTGGCGCCCCCAGTGGAGGACCCCCTACACTGCAGCTCACATAAAATGCCGTAACTCCGGCTAGGAGCGACCGGGACAGCTGGGGCCGGTACCTATTCGTCCGCCTTGCCGGCGCGGAGACCCCACCCCTCATTTCTCACATGGCCCTCTTCTAGCGCCACCATGAGGCCGATTCTTGCAAAACACATTTTTGGACACTGCTCCTACAATTTTTGTAAAATCACGCAAATCGGTACACAGTAATGTCTACACTCATCCCATCAACATGAATCTCTCCCATATAGCGCCACCTCCAGGCCGATTTTTAAAAACACATTTTTGGACACTGCTCCTACAGATTTTGCCCTAAAATCACGAAAATCACTACACAGTATGTCTACACTCATGTCATCAACATGGATCAGGAAGATTTTGGCAAAACACATTTTTGCCCTATTTGTGGAGATAAGTGACCTACGGTCGCTTATCTCCCGATTAGGGAGCCTTACTGGTGGTAGCATGTGTTCAAGTTTTCTGTAGCTTTCTTTCTCTGAACATCTGCTCTTCCTCTTTCACTTCTCCCTTCCTTCCTATTAATCTTTTTCATTCTGTCTCTAATGTTTTCTCCAGAAGGACTTTTTCCCCTGTGGTCCATCTCTCTTATCACCATCACAATCATCATCATATTCCTCACCAGTGGTCTGGTTTATTGGAAGTTTAAGTGGAAGAGCGTTCAGGAGTTTGTACCCAGCCCAGAAGAGAACAGGTACAGTATGTTTCATGTTTGGATTCATGTTAACTTAAAGCAGTGTCGTTTTCAATCAGACAATCATTCAATCAAAAAAACAAAAACAAAACATATCTTCTGTCCAGCCCTATGAATGCTGACTCTGCGATCTGAAGTTGAAACATCTACTCCACCTTCCTGCTGAATTAGTCTCTCACTGCTCCGTTGTCATTTGGGGAGAGAGATGGGGAGTGACATGCGGCAAACATAGCTGGGGGAAGATGAACACCTCATGTCTTCACAGGTCCATGGCCAAGTTTGACAGTGGACTTCACTTATGTGACCGTAGGTCACAGTTAACTATGAAAACCGGAACATCTTGTCCGTACGTGAGTTTTTTGTTGAATGTAAATCCTGATCTATGCTGCACTTAGTGGCCTTGCTGCCATTAGCCTTTTTTGTTTTATTTACCTCAGTGTATAGATGCACTTTGTTCAACCTCATATAGCTGCTGCTTTTTGCCAGTTATACCTGATTTACATTTGTATTATCTAGAATTTGTTTATTAGCCAACTTTGTGTATTTATTTTTAATTATTTACAAGCCTAAAATTCTAATATAATGTACATTTAATTTGTGTTCTAATGTTCACTGCCAAACACACAATTAAAACTTTAACCACAATTATTTGTTTGACAATTATGTTTGTGACAGCCCAAGTTATTATATCTACTGCTTTTTAAATGCCTCGTTTATGTAGAGTATACACTGCCATAGATCTGTTTTTATGCCTCCCTCTATCTTGGATATTGGGAGGATAAATATATCCATGTCCCCTCTAACCCCCACCGGGATAACATCATCTGGTATGGACAGATGACGATGATTTGATTTTCTTTTATAATGGCAGCATTGAACTTTCCCTCATCAAAAATATCACTTTTGGGCCAATTTCAGCGACTTTAACTCAAAGGCTGTTGAAATGAAGAACCGATTCACTGAGGCTACAAACAGAGCTGTAAACGTCACTCCTTAAAGACTGAGTGACATGGCCAAAACAGCTAATTATGGCTATCAAATTATCATAATTTTTTGATGATGTCATGTACCCCCATGTTAAATTACCCAGTCAAATTAATGTATTGTAGTTACTGTACTGAAAGTAGTACTTTCTGTACAGTAACTGCAATACATTAATTTGTTTGGCTAATATGGGGGGAGGGGCGGAGTTGAGCGGCGAGCATTATCTTGTGAAACTACCCCAACATAACTGTGCGAGGAGGAGAAAATGCGACAATTCATAAACCAAATTTTAAAACGAGCAGTTCTAGGGGTAAAAATGTTATAGAATCCACCCTAACCGCGTACAAAGTACAAGTCTTCTACCAAAAAGGTGTCAGAGATTAGAACGAGGGTCCAACGCTCTCCTCCTCGGCAGCACTGAGCCTTTTTTAGCAGCTGTCCTGCTGTCTTCACCGGAGCACACCGGAGGACTGAACTGAAGTCCGTGGCTCAGACACTCTGGCCCTTATTTATCAATAGAGTGTAAAAAATTGTCTATTTTTTTTCACCAAATTTTGCGTAGGGCAACGTTTGCGTGGCATTTACGAACACGTCCTAAACAGACACACGTGGTGTAAATGTGATCGCAGCGTTGATAAATGCGACGGCTGAAATCAATCTGGCACGCCCTTAAATATGCGAGTTTCAGAAGCCTCTCCCCCAGATTTTGCGACAATGAGCGGCCAGAAGACAGCAAAAAAAGAAATTACACCGAGGAGGAGGTGGACGTCCTCACCTCCGAGGTTTCCAAACACAAAAACATCTTGTTTGGGAACAAAAGCTGTGGGGTTTCTGGTTTACAGAAAAATAAGGTTTGGACCAAGATAACCTCTCAAGTCAACAGCGTTTCACGAGACGTGAGGACTACAACAGAGGTTTGATTTATCATTTCAATATAGATTTAATATAGCTTAATATAGCCTAGATTTGTTTGATTTACCATTTCACTCTAGATTTAGCCTATAGCTTAATATATATTTGAACAATATGCCACAGCGTAGGCCTACTTCTCTTTTTTTAAATTTATATTTACATTTATTTATAGGTCAAGAAGAAATGGTCCGATATCAAAATGGCAGTGAAAAAGCGTGTCAGTGCTCACCGACAGAGTGCAATGTTGACCGGAGGTGGACAGGTAAGTTAGTTATGTGACATTGTAGACCGCAAAGCAACAAGTTGATTAAATGCAATACAGATCGGAAGCTTATTTCCATCCTTTTGATCCTATGACCAGACTAATCCAGATTTGGAGCTGACCGAGGTGGAGGAGAGGGTTGCCTGCCTGATTGGAAAAGAATCCATAGAAGGGTTGGATGTGCCAGGAGGCGACACCGCTGTGTTTGATGGTAAGATCATGCATATGATATCAGTAGCCTATTGTCTTACATTTAAATGAATACACCGGTGCGGCCCGTGCGGGAGGCCGTGGAGAGGTGCGCCCTTCCTCTGTCCCCAACCCCAACGTCATCCCAGCTGGCAGTGGTGGTGATGCAGGAGGCAGAGGAGAGGTGCGCGGTGAGAGCGCCCGCCCTTCCTCTGCTGCTGAGAGAGCCCAGGTGGTCACAGCTGCAGTCCTGGAGGGCCAACAAAACATAATTGAAGCGTTAGGTCAAATTAACCAGTCTATCATTAATTTAACAGAGTGCATCTCGCAGAGTGTGGAGAGGATATGCAGCGCACTGCAGACCCGGCCAAATGCCGAATAAATATTTCTTATTGTCAGTAAAATGCTGTGTAAAGTGTCTGATTTATTCTTGGGCCTTTTAGCCATGTTTATAGTTGTTTCGTTGCCTTTGCTGTTTCATGCAAATGTTTGTAAACCCTGGAGCACTTTGAGGTATGCAATTTTGTTTTAATGTGCATTATAAATAGTTTTTCTGCATTATAAATAGTATTTGGGTATAGCTTATCAGGCTAAACAGTCAGAATGGGGTTACATACATTTTTAAAAACGACGAATGATTTCCGCCCTCCTCTGTGCGGGCGGCCCTCTGGTAGTTGTTCGCAGGTAACATTGGTTCGATGGGCCAAAATAGGGCCTTCCAGGGGCACTCCATGGGCCACCGCAATGTTGTGGAGAACAACACAGGCCAGTATCATGTTGCAAGCCTTCTCTGGCTTGTACAACATTGTGCCACCAGTTTGGCACCGGCCTTTGTGACACAAGCAGATGTGGATTATTTAGACTTAAATATCTGATAACCAAATAAATGATTACTGAAAATAAATGGATGTGATCACACGCATCTCACCTTTTAAATGTCCGATGCAGCGCTCCACTGTAGCGCGTGTTTCGATGTGCGCATCATTGAACCTGCGCTCCTGGGCAGTTTGGGGTTCCTGCAGTGGAGTAATGAGGTACTCTGCCATGGCATAACCTTTGTCACCTAGAACACAAGTCCCACTGAAATGTTAGTATTTGGAATACATTTAAATTAATGTTTTTCATTTTGAACACAGGCTACACAGCCTATAGCCATGGTCTACTCGCCTATTAGATGACTCGTGCCGCGTAAAGCGCCCGCCTGCAGTTGAATGCCCACACCACTGTTGTGAAATATGTAGGAGTCGTGGGAACCCCCTGGCCACCGGGCCACCACATTGAGGAGGGATAGGTCGGCATCACAAATTACCTGAACGTTGATGGAATGGTACTGTAGTTTTTGCGATTGACATATGCATAAGCATTAACCGATGGTGGCTTAATACGGACGTGTGTGCAGTCAATCGCTCCTATCACGTTCGGTAATCCAGCAATCTCATAAAATGCATGTTTAATCATTGTTTGCTGGTGGCCCTCGTTGAATGGGAACCGGATGAATTCCTCTGTAAGGGATTTGATAGCCTCCAGTACAGAGGGCATCATCCGGCTCATCGTGGGCTGAGTGATGCCAGACCTATCCCCGATCTGGCGTTGGAATGTCCCGGTGGCCAGCACCCCCAATGTGGAGAGAACCTGGGTGGGCACTGATATGGTGCGTGAGCGCCTGGTTTGTCTCCTTAATAAGGGTTCTAGTCTGGCACACAGCCAAATTAAAATGTGCCGTGGAAAACGGAACCGACTCATCAGCCAGGTGTCATTTTCTGCCAATAAGTCGGCTCTGTCTTTAAAGACCCGCTCGGCCCTAAGACGCATACCACCCTCTTCTCCATTCTCTTCTTCCTCTGCTGCCTCTGCTATGACCTCTTCTAGAAGAGCCAGGTCTGCCATTGTTGCCATCTGATGACTGTCAAAGCTCGTTTAAATAGGTGCCAAAATGTACACAACGGTTTGTAATTGGTCGGGTGATCGCTTATAATTATGTCACCTGTTGTAAAAGATTTGGATATGGTTTACCTATTTTTTATGCGTTTAGGAAATATACGCATTTCCTTTTTTTTCTTTTTATTATGTATTTCTTTGCTAGCCTAGCTATATATTTTTTTTAATTAATAGATATGTTTAGATGCCTGTCAGATGACCATACGATGTTGCTTTGCTGCCTACAATGGAACAAAGTGGTGTAAGATGAATCCTACACCACCTCTGGACTTGACGTGAGATTTGATCCTACCCTACGCCAACGTCAAAGTCAAGTTGAAATGATAAATGTTGAGAATTCCCTAAATTTCGGTGTACACACAAAATTTTGATCTGCACCACGTTGATAAATGAGGGCCTCACTCTGTGTGTGTGTGTGTGTGTGTGTGTGTGTGTGTGTGTGTGTGTGTGTGTGTGTGTGTGTGTGTGTGTGTCAGAGACGTGTGTGTGTGTGTGTGTGTGTGTGTGTGTGTGTGTGTGTGTGGACAGGGAATTACTACTTTGTGGGGACCTCATGTCCCCACAAAGATAGTACAATCCTTGCACAATACCTTGTGGGTACGTATTAATAGGTCCCCACAAGGTGTTTAGGGGTTAGGTTAAGGGTTAGGGTTAGGGTTCAAAATGAATGAAATGTCCCCACAAAGATAGTAGACTATGTGTAATGTCCCCACAAAGTAGCAATTGCAAACCTGTGTGTGTGTGTGTGTGTGTGTGTGTGTGTGTGTGTGTGTGTGTGTGTGTGTGTGTGTGTGTGTGTGTGTGTGTGTGTGTGTGTGTGTGTGTCAGAGACGTGTGTGTGTGTGTGTGTGTGTGTGTGTGTGCGCGCGCGCACGCGCGGTGCTACAAGCTAACAACAACGCATCACGTTGTGCGCGGCACCGGACAACGGACGAAGTATACATTCACTACTAACTGTCGGCCCCTCCTCCTTTTCAGACTGTTTGGAGAAAGACCACGTGACCTACTGTATCATAATGTTAAACTTCTGGGCGTGTCATCCGGCCTTTAAGGTAAAAGTTATGGACAGAAAGGGTGCAGTAAACAGAAACGTCCTCATAAAAGCAATGTTTATTTTATATCCACATTCAGTAAACAGTCTGCTCAGATCCGTAGCATTATTAAGTGCAACTGGAGTATACTTCATAGCGACCCTGCCATGAAAGAGATTTTCCCTGCATTAGGCCTACCCACTTTTGTCGGGAGCGTAGTGATATTCCGACGTCACATTTGTCTGACAGTTTAAATCTATACTAAAGACTATGGGCCTGCAAAATTTGTGGCCAGATTTTCCTACGTCCCGTTTGTTCGACAAAAGTTGCCCCTATGTTACGAAACCCAAAAGTTTCAATAGTTCGACAATGCCTCGGTGAGCTCATTCCACAGCCGCCTCCCCAGCTGTTGAATGCAGTCTCTCTGGTGTTTTTTATTTTTTTTATTTTTTATAAATCAAATAGCAAAAAATAAATAAATAGCTAAAATGTTATAGGTATATATTAGTGTTTGAGTTTTGATAAGAGACTCCAGACGTACGCCTGTGTGTGCTTGGTGCGTTCATGTACAGTAGGCTATGTCTGAATTATAACGTAAGGGCTCGGCCACGTAGAGTAGCCTGTGTATATTTTTCAAAACGGTCTGTCCACAGACTCCATACAGTATGCGTAAATGCAGAAACGCATTGATCAATATCAGGTTTCACCTTTATATGTAAGCAATTTACCCCGAGTGAGAGGACATTATGCTCTCATAATGTCCGCAGTGAGGTTGTTATTGGACGAGGCGCCAGCCGAGTCCGATAACAACCTCACTCAGGACATTATGAGAGCATAATGTCCGACCCCGAGTGGTAAATAGCTTTTCTACCACTTTTTCCCGTATACATGAAAGAAAACACATAGTTGTAACTTGCAAGGATCTTAAGTTACAATCATTATTGCCTATAAAACTTCCGCGAGACAGCAGATAGTTCCACAAACAACATCTTCTACTCACCAACAGATGGCGCCAACTCCATACTAATCCATGCGTCTAGCTTACAGCTAAGCTAACGTCAGTTAGAAGTACCGTTCCGGCCGTAAATAGAGGCTGTTCGCTTCCAGAAAGGCATAGGTTCAGAGAAAAGGGGCTTTAAAGTTGGCGGATTGCATTGGATCCAAATAAATCGGCGACTATAGCATGCACGTTAGTAAACATAGGACAGTTGCGACCGTCATTTGTTGGTGGGGGGAAAGTTGTTCCGTCGCCGACTGCGACCGAGTATTTCCCGGTGAATCTGTGCGCAAAGGTGGGGGCTTGGGAGTGTGGGGGGACACGCACCACCACTGACTATTGCTGATGATGGAGAGGTTCTATAGCTTAGCCTTTATGTATTGAAAATGAGAGGCACTCTTGCCGATTTAGTAAGAGACTCGTCTCCAATTGCAAGATATTTAAAAGTTATTTGGGGCCATGATGATGATGATATCCTTTTCTTCCCACAACTAGACTAAGGATTTTATATTGTCTGTGTTATTGTTTACAACCACTGAACCACAATTATTCACGTGTGGCAAGATTCACTCGTTTTTAGTAGGCTATATAGTGTAGGCTTAGAAGAAGCCTTTTCAGAAGTTAATTTAATGATTTCCATTTAATGATTTCATGTATCCTCATCTAATGCACCGTATGCACGCTGTTTAAAGGCCGTGTAGGCTTTTCAGAAGTTAATTGAATGTTTTCCATTTGCGCTAATGCACGCAACTGTTTTCGCCAGGTTTTAAAGTGATCCCTGACTAATACGACAAATATGCCTTAATACATTATAATTGTCCTCTATAACTACAATGTAAAATTAAAAACACCTTAATTATTTTATTTCTTCTAGAAATAGCTAATCTTTCACTCAACAGGGGAAATGCCTGTCGCAAGTTGATGATGTCATAAATGTCATGTGTGATCTATCCCTATGGAATTTATGGCATGCATGTGCAAATAAAAACAAACTTAATACTTCATATGGTTAATATGAGCATCAACTCAATATTTCAAATGTGTTTTTTGCACATGCATTCCATAAATTCCATAGGGTTAGATCACACATGACATTTATGACATCATCAACTTGCGACAGGCATTTCTCCTGTTGAGTGAAAGATTAGCTATTTCTTGAAGAAATAAAATATTGAAGGTGTTTTTAATTTTACATTGTAGTTATAGAGGACAATTATAATGTATTAAGGCATATTTGTTGTATTAGTCAGGGATCACTTTAAGGTCTTATTTTAGTTGTTTCTCATAAGCTCGCAACCCTCCTTGCCCATCGGCCCCCACCTTTGCGCACAGATTCACCGGGAAATACTCGGTCGCGTTCCGACTCCCTCCTGAAGTCCCCGGATGCGTTCATCGCGTATTGATCTCGGAAATGTGCCTCATTTGCATGTACATCCGGGCATTTCACACATTCCGGCTATTGTGGCCTCATTTACTACTGTTTTAAGCCAATCACAATCCAGTATTTGAACACGTGACTAGAAAAAGTGGTAGAAGATAGTCTATTTTATATGATTGAGGGGCAAAATCCATGTGATAGAAGCTCACAACGCAGTGTGCAATCTGGCTTACCATCGTCAAAGAAAAGTTTCTTTTTCTGTTCTTGAGAGACTACGCAGCGCAAAGCAAAGTGTTGTGAGCTTGTAGATCTGCTATTTCCTCACACAGCAACAAATACATTCTACAGGTCTCTATAGCGCTCTCTGTAATAACCATGTGTTACGAGTATAACGAGTAATGTGTTGGAGAGAGAGGGAAAGAGACAGAGAGAGCGACAGAGCCACAGTGATGATTGAATGGTGCAGTAATCGAGATACTGAGCTCCCTGTAGGTAGGTCGTTGTTACCATTTATTACCCGGCTTGTTTGAATGCTTGATTCTGATTGGTCAATCGCTGAAATCAGCGGTCTGTTATTCCTGGATAACAGACCGCTCCGCTCTATAACAGACCGCTGGCTAATCAAAGGCTCAGAACACCTGCTGCAGTCAGGCTGCACTGCGTAAATCCTGTGCTGTAACCAACATGTCAGCCATGTAAACAAACACAGCGACATTTACAACTAAACGTTGCTCTTCAGAATGTTTTTGAAAATATTTTAAGGGAGAAACAGACAACAAGACAACGTAGTATCAGTAAATGGATTCTATCTGATCAGCAATTCCTTGCTTTCCAAGCCCTTCAGGCCTGATATCTCCCCTCGGCTGCGCCTCGGGAGATATCAGGTCGTCGGTCTGTTATGTACCGTCAATCCCCGCGGAGCCATTCATTATCCCTTACGTATTCAATGCGTTGATGGCAGTAGGTTTTGGTCATCATTCAGTGGGTTGACAAAAGTCGAGGAAATGAAGATTTACAATTCTAGTGTGTGTTTGTGTGCATTAATTTGTCAGACTATTGACCCGTTGGACTAATGTTGGGTTTTGAAACATATGTGGCCGGCTAGGTCTGAGCTGAATTTAGGGGCCACCGTAGGGCAGCTGCACAGCCACTTCCTCATTGGCAATCAGGGAGGGAATTTAAAAGCCATGCAGTCAAACAAACACTAGACTGCTGGATGGCTGCTGGCTGCAGGGTTTCACGACCTGGGGTCCTTTTAATGTGTTTTTATTCCATGCCTGGGTGAGTTAATGTCGTTTTTTATGTTTGGTTGTGTGTATTTAGAATGCTTACATTTGTATTAATAATGTCATTATACTCACCCAGGTAGAGTGCAGTCTGACTGAGAGTCCTATGGTGTTGAGGGGACGCTACGAACATTACATGTTTCCCATCCGTGGGGATACGAAAGACACACTCGAGGTATAAATCAATGTGTTTTTGATTTGTTTGATCCGTTGATTTCTTAGTTTTAATCTGTTAAACTAAAGTTGTGTTTTTATTCATTTCAGTGATCACCTTCTGCTGTTTTGTTTAGTCTAAAGTTTATGATTTTGTTATATTTTGAGCCATTTCTTGTGTTATAATTGTTTATTTTCATTTCCCCTAAATATAAAAATCAACTTTACTTACTTACTGCTGGGCACTGAGGGGAACAGCCAGGCTGGTTCCAGGGGGTCAGCATAGCCGGGACACTTATAGCCCACTACAGTAATTTTGTGTGACAGCGAACGCCTCTTTTTATGGTGTCAGCCGTTTTCCTTGCATGCTGCGTGCTTGTGTGATATATGCTTTTAGTGTGATTATTTTGTTAGTTTGGGCAAGGGTTGTGTCCTGCTAAGCTACCTTAGCCCCCCTGTTGAGCAGTTCTGCTATTTCCCTTGCCTCTCCAGCCAATAGATAAGGCCTATTTATTTGATTATATTGTTGCTTGATATCGAATGTATTAACACACTGAGCTCTTATTATTGACTGTTGCATATGTCTTACTTTTAACTACTGATTGCTATTAAATTCTGTTACCTGAAAGTTGAATAAAAACCCTCCTGTTTGGGGGAACTTCTGTCTCAAAGCCTTGTTGTCGAGCCTGTTGTTGGGGAACCTAATTTAATGTCTACTGGGTATTCATGTCCTCGATTTGATCGAGGTGGCGTTGTCTGGTAAATTGAAAGTAAAAGCAAAGCCGCACCAGGTCACACATAGGAACAACTTTTGTCGGACAAAGGAATATCAGACCAAAAATGTAGCCGACTCATCGGAC
The DNA here is from genome assembly GCF_963921795.1 of Nannobrachium achirus. Lineage (NCBI taxonomy): Eukaryota > Metazoa > Chordata > Actinopteri > Myctophiformes > Myctophidae > Nannobrachium > Nannobrachium achirus. The sequence continues at coordinate 54,152,016 of NC_137833.1, forward strand.
TATTGCCGTGTCGAAGCTTTTTTTTAATGCCTCGCAGCAAAGTGAGGGCAGTCGAGTGAAGGCTGTGTAAGAGAAGTCACGTCTCTGTCTCCATGCTTTTAATTGCCCTGTGAGTTTTATTATTGTCGTTCAGGTGCTATTTGTGTTTTAGTTTTTAACCACTGTGTTTTTAGCTCTGCTAATACTCATTTACCGCCATTTTAACATGTGCTGTATGGCTTTCCTGCCATTTTGGTTAAGAATATTTAAAAAATGATTTTTTTCCCTGTGTTTGCTCAACAATGTCATACAACACCTGAAATGAAAGAGGACAACCTCTAGTCCGGGGTCAGGCTCTTTAGCGCCGCCCTAGTGGCTCTCTGGAGCTTTTTCAAAAATGTATGAAAATGGAAAAAGATGGGGGGGGGGGGGAAAATATATTTTTTGTTTTAATATGGTTTCTGTAGGAGGACAGACATGACACAAACATTCTTAACATTTTCCAATGCTGTAAAAATATGTAGAATAAATGTTACATTTCAACATTCTCTCCAGGATGCGCTGCAGGGAAAATAAACATTTAATCATGAATGCTCATTATGTTTTATAGCCTACTAAAGGGACTTTTATTGTTATGTATGGTTGATTTTGTGTACGTTTTGGGTGAGAGATTACGTACAGTAAATCCGTCGACATGCATAGTTCCTCCTCTGCGTTATGTCCGTGCCGACCGCTCTCCGTTGGGCCGCGCGCCACATTGTGCCTCGCAGCACAGAGCAGAATAGCTAACAAAAGCGAAGCATTTAGCCAAAATATGTAGAACCACAGAATTTCTTGACCCGACGTGAAGTGGGTCAAGAAATTGGTTCTGCTGTCTGTCGGCAAAGTTGCTTCGCAGATTCGCGGTAAATGTAAAACTCTGCGAGGGTACAGATTTAACCACATATGGATCAGGACCCGGAGTGATTATAACAAAACACACACGCTCATATAATTCCCAAGTATGATTAGCCGCTGAACTAATTAATCAGCTCTTCTTGTGTGCCTCGTCTTGTTGACAGCTGTTAGGATAGGCGGTGTGTGTGTGATAGTGAGAGTGCGTGTGCTCGTGCGTGCGTGCGTCAAGCCGTCCTCTTCACTTGGTTGCGAGTCGACGTTCCTTTTTTACCGTTTCTTGATACACTATATTTCTCATTGGGACACATAGTTTGAGAACCGCTGTCATAGAGCAGAGGAAACGTAATTTTCCTCACTACTGCGCCTACGATTGACAACGGTGGCCGTGGGTACTTCTTGCTACGGATACATCTTGTACGTTCAGTCCGTCCAGTTGGGTGCTGTCCGTAAGGGTCCGTATACGGAGATAAATCATCCGGAGTGTTACGTACTGGGAGTCAGGACTGGATCAAACGGAGGAAATGTCTCTCACCCTCCGTTGCTTGTGTATTCCTGCGGTCCTTATGTACTACTATGCATGGTACTTTAGTCATTTTGATAGTAGGCTAATATAGCTAATACAGACAATTAAAGCATGTGTTGCCTTCATTATAAGGCTTATATAAGGCTTTTAATTTTGTGCGGCTCCAGACAGCTTTGTTTTTTGTTTTTTTGGTCCAATATGGTTCTTTCAACATTTTGGGTTGCCGACCCCTGTCTAGTCTCACCAAAATAGTTGTAGCCATCTCAAAATAGCCATTTTCACCAAAATCAAGCTGGAAAATAGAAGAAAAAAAAATTGATTTTGACCTTTTTGTGATTGGTCTCTTTTCAAGCGGATAACTCAGTTGATATTTGTATTTATGGCTTCAGGCACTTATCAGATAAGTGTACTAGTGTAATAAGTGTAATTGTGTAATAGGGCAATAACTGGAATGGTGTAATAGGACTGTAATAGGTCACCTCTTGCCCTTAGGGCGTCTTACTGACTTCAGACAAATAGAAATAAGCTTTTTACAGACTTTTATTCAACATTCAAGTGTTTTATTTTGCACAGATCACATTTTGAATGTTTCCTTCCCCCCACACATCACAAATCTCTTCAACTCCTCCACACACACACACACACACACACACACACACACACACACACACACACACACACACACACACACACACACACACACACACACACACTGACACACACGTGTATAACTTTATATAAGGCCTATGTGTATAACTGTAAATATGTTCCCCATTTTCATCCGTTTTTATTTTATTTGTGGCACTTGCTTTGGCGATATAAACGTATGTCTTCTCATGCCAATAAAGTTCCTTTGAATTGAATTGCTCTGTTGCTGTGCTGTGCGTAACTGCTGTGGATGGAAGAGAACTGATTGGGATCAAGTTACTCTGCCTGTTGCTGATCCGGTCTGGGTCTATACCGGATGCAGAAACATTTCTTGCATGTATGTGAGTGTGTACATAACCGGATACAGTAGGCGGGCTTTAGAACGGATCACACTGCTGCGATCACACACGCTGATCACTCGGGTGAGATGTCTCCGGGAGCGCGCACGATCGACATCCCCTTTTCTAATGCACGCGTGCATGCACGTGCACGCACAAAGACAAGCTGCTGCGGAAAGCCTAGTGAAGCACAGAAAGTTTTAGGATGAAAACAAAGCATACACTTACTGCCAATTAAACAATCGTCGCGTTTGCGTTTCTTTCTCGTTTGGCATCCACTCTTCCTGGGACCCAAACTATTTTTATTGAAAACAACAGACTATTATTTTGTGAAAAGTTACCGCCAGAGTCGGTAAGCGATGGGCGAACTCCTCCGGAGTCTTATATTTTTCATTTGTGCATGTGTCGAGTCGCTAGAGAACATTTTGCCGAGCATGCAGTAGGAGTGTATGACAAAGCCGGGAGACGCCCCTGCAGCCGTCCCACGTCACAATGCGGAAGTCACTGAGTCTTAATGTAAGGCTACTGATGCCGCATCTTGCCTCGAAGCTGCATGCATTTTTTTAACAACATTGGCCATCATCTTCTGATCTTTATTTTATTATCATCAACATTTGCCATCATCTTCAGTTTCAAAGTGCTTTATTTATACACAAAAATAAATACTATTGGGCTTTTCAAACTTAAGTAAATAACCTAAGTAAGTTCTGTTGTCAGATTTGTCAGGAGGAATAAACAACCAGTAGTACAGGGGCTAATACTGATATTTTCACAAATTGGTACCACCCAAGGTGACCGTACGTTTTTTACATTTTTGTCTTCCTGTTTTGTCTCTAGTTTACATTTTGGTATGATAACCCTTTCTGAGAAGTAGCTTAATTGATGTTATCAGCTGCTAGAGTCGGTCTCCCATCGACTTTTACAAGAGGAAAATACCCAGAAAACCTTTTTTTCTGGGTATTTAACTACGTAGGACTAGCCCTTACCCGTTCAAAGATATGAGCTCCAAAATGATGTGCAGTGTGTGGGTTATGCGATGTGCACTGTGCATACAGTATATGAGGGATGGAAAGTAACTTTAACTGGTGCTTGCATGATAATATGTAGGAGCATCAATGTAAGAAATACCCGTTTCGTTTAATGGCTACCCCCCCCAGCCCGCCCGCCCACCCACCCACCCGCCTGCGCACACACCCGCCTGCCTGCACACACACACACACACACACACACACACACACACACACACACACACACACACACACACACACACACACAGAGAGAGCTGGTTAAACATGTTGCCTCATGCTAGATGCAGAATAGATTAGCCTCAAGCTAGATGCAGAATAGATAGTAGATACACCATAAAAATGCTAATATACAGCATACGATTTGTGAAAGTGACAAACGGGCTTCACAGTTATGTTAGGTGTGTTCATATGCTAATTGTGATGCGATTTCAGATCAATTGCTCCAGCCACTGAGGAGAAACGCTGTTTCAGACAGACAGACACTCACTCAGACAGACATTCGCAAAATTATAGTATAGATGTGAGGGGTCTAACTAGGGGTTTGTCATGATGCTGAATCCATTGCAAGCAATTGTTTTGCACAAAAAACATTGCTTGGGCTACAAATGGCCCCAGAAAACGATGGTTTAGTGATAAAAAGTGATGAGTCATCACTTTTCATCAGTTTCATGCTAAATAAATGCTTGCAATGGATTCAGCATCATGACAAACCCCTAGTTAGACCCCTCACATCCTACTTAAATACCCAGATTTTTTTTTCTGGGTATTTTCCTCCTATATAGAAAGTCGATGGGAGACCGACTCTAGCTACATTGTGTGTGTGTCTGTCTGTGAGTGCGAATGAGTGAGCGTGCGTGCGTGACTGCGTGCATTGCGCGCACGACCCACACGTGTGTGTGTCTCGGTGTGTGAGCGGCTGCTTCCACACAGAACAGCGAACATGTCATCAGCTTGTTGCGTGTTTGTTCGTTACTGTGTGTATGTGTGTGTACTGTATGTGTGTGTCTGTGCCCCCCGCGCACCCCTCTGCAAACAAGAATATCGGACATCGTTCAATTCTCCCCTGATGTTCCGATGTTTTTTTTTATCATCGTTAATTTACCCTAAACCTGTCTTTTAGAATATTGGAACTGCTATTTTACTTAGAGTGACCAGACGTCCCGGCATTGATTTTAGGGTCCCCATTTTTAGGCAACAGTGTTTTGCGTCCCGGTTTGAGTGGCTGGAAATATGGTCACCCTAATTAATCACCCTAAAATAAAACACAAGTGAACTGCTTAGCAATCATCTGATTGTCAATGCCAGCGCATGTGTGCAAATCAAAGTAGGCTGAGCAACCCCATGTCAGATGAACAGCAGAATATAGATTAATAAATGTGACAAAATACATCCCCACATTAATAGAGACTTAATATCCAGCAAGCAATAGACATTAATTACTGAAAACAAATTCAAAGCTTAGGCATCATTCAAATAAGAGAGAAGCCCCTGTAACCTTACTGCTCTGATGGACAATAAGTTATAATCCTTTTGCAAAACAAATAATACAAATAAATCCATGTTTTGTTACTTTTAAAACAAGATCCAAATAGGAAGTTTTCAGCTGTTAGATTTATGACAGTTTGACATTGTTAAGCAGTTGTTTTTTTTTCTCTCGCGAAGTCCCTCAGTTAAGTCAATTGTTTCAGCTGCTGTTGTGCTGCTGTAGAGCCTATGTGAGCGGAGTATTGCAGGGGAATATCCCTGCCAGCTAGGCGAGGTTGTCTACCCAGGCCTGTGAAATTCATAGGCAGTCAGTGCTGCTGTGCGCTAGCCTGGTGAGCTGTGCACAGCAGTGGAATATCTCTGCCAGGCGGCCAGGCCAGGTTGTCACCTGTGCCTGAGGGGTTTGTTTGCAAGGAATATATCCTATAGACGCTACGTGGTGACACTAGAGGTTCGGCCGATCATCTAGTTTCTTAACATTTGTAACTCATATTTTGCTTCTGCATGGGGGGTCCCTGGAACTATTTTGAGATGGGGATCCGTGGCCAAATTCATATAATTTTGGGGGTCACATGAAAAGGTTTGAGCACCACTGACACTCCCCCTATGAAGAACATTAATGGGTGGCCCACAGTGAATCCTTGTACCCAGGGCCCAGAATTTGGTGCCCTGGCAACCACCATTATTTACAAGCAACTTTACAGAAATAAGAGCCCAAAATGGCTTATAATAGTCTGACCTGGCAACACTGCATGGTATTTCATCCAACGTAGCCAACATGGCTTATATTATCAGACCTGGCAACTGCATGTTGTTATTTTCTCTATACACACTGTAGGCTAGGTTGCTTGCTAACAGTCAGACACAAACTGCACATTTAGCCACAGACAACCACAAACTAACCTGACTTGCGTCAGATGGTGGCAGTAGTGCGCTACCGCCCTACTTTACCATCTGAGATCTCTCGGTGGGAGTTGATAACACTCGTAAAGCCCCGGGCCGGACCAATCAGCGGCAGCTACGGGCGGGCTCTGAGCGGCTCTGAGCCAATAGAGTCTGATTGCAGACCACGTGGAAACCCAGGAGGCGGATTCTGGGTGGAACGTCACGCAGACAGGCCAATATGAGTGGTTGGAGTTGGCACTCCCAGACTGTGATAGACAGACGGCCCCATCCAATCACCTGCTAAATAATTTCAAAAAATGGCCCGCCCCTTACATCGAGTCTGCCGGAGCAATCCCAGATGGATAGTAAGCAGAGCGGTATACGCACTGCTGCTATCATCTGGCGCAAGTCAGGTTAACCACAAACTACACCACTCTAAAATCATTATCAATACGTTTTTAAATGAATCTTGAGAAATGTACAGCTAAGCTGTAATGATGCATGGGACAACAAGTAAACTTCTCCTGTAACAGTGCCTATGCGACGCCACGAGTGGGTTTGTACTCGGTGCGCAGCTGTTGTTTCTCCATCCAATCAATGAGTGTAGCAGAGGAGCACTAGTCTGGGATCACTTCACTTTTCGGGCTTGTAACCGGTCTGGAGCGGAAAACACAAAACGTCATGTTATAATAATAATAATAAACCTTTATTTCTATAGCACCTTTCAAAATCAAGTTACAAAGTGCTTTACAAGAGGAACATAGAACATCAAAGGACAAAAAACAAAAAACAAAACATACACACAAGAGGTTATAAGGATTAAAAACAATGCAGAAAATTAATGCATGGAAATAATTACAAAGCTTGCGTAAGGTAGGATACAAATACATAAAAGTGGAATTAGGGATTAAAAGCTAGTCTATAAAAATGTGTTTTAAGGAGAGATTTAAAACGGGGGACTGACTCAGCGAGGCGAATCTCGAGGGGCAGGGCATTCCAAAGGGAGGGGGCTCTAAAAACAAAGGCCATATGTCCTTTGGTGGTATAATGACCTGTAGGAGTGTCCAGGAGTGCTTTATTAGCGGATCTTAGTGAACGTGAGGGCACGCAATCCGTCACAAGATCTGAATGTTGTAGTACTCAAAGGACTACAATTTGGCCGGAACTATCCACCGGAAACAGTTTAACCCAAAATAATTCCCCTGCACTCAAGGACATACTTTTAGGGCCTACCTAATAAACTCCTTGATGCTGAGTAGTTTTGCTTTTGATTTTTTTTTTTTTGGTATATGCATCTTTTTTTAGTCCAACTCGTAGCGACTGGCAAGACTACACTAGGCTACTTGAGCATTTTAAAAGGGATTGGGGAAACAAACGGAGGGAACCAAATCAGAGCAACGCCGCTTCTTCTAGTGGTTTCTGCGTTGGGCGGAAACCAAACGGGCTGTTGTGAACGAACACCAGGCTTTCTCTCAGAAAGCCTGGTGGGCGAGGTTAGAGGAGCGCTATAATCTCCTTCCAGCCGTACCTAACCGAGAGAACAACCGTATTCTAAACATGAGTCACGTTGTTGTGAAAATAATTCCTCTGAAAAAAACAACAAGGGTTCATATTTCAGATTGTAATTAAAGAATATAAAAGATGAGTGTTAAAATTATTTCATTTACTTCTTTCTATTGTTTTAGAGATTCTTATTTCAGTGGTTGGGGGCATGCGTACAAGTGGCTATGGTAAATATATTATTAGTAAACAACAACACCTTCTTATTCCCATATGAGATACAATAATCCATCACACAGAAATAAGACAGGAGAGTGATCAGAGTGAGAATGGAATGTTTTACTATGGAGAGAGAGTATTCAAGCAAAGGTACAACAGAATAATCAATGGTTCGTGCTCTCTCTGACAAATTATGTTTTGACATGAGTTTATGTATGGTCATTTGGTCAGTCAGTAGATGACGTTTCAACAGTTCATAGGATATGTTTCTTGTCCACGAATGACAAGACAAAGAGTCCATATACAGTAGGTTACTGGGGGGAAGAGATGTCCTTCTGGATGACACCAGATGTCCCAAGCTGAGCCTTAGAATACCAAAACAATTCTCATTGTTTAGGTACAGGCTCTAGGCAGTTGATAAGGCCTCAGTTCTACCAGACAGAGACCTTGTGGGTACTGTACATGACATTATACCAGTAAGAGTCCCTAATCGGGAGATAAGCGACCGTAGGTGGCTTATCTCCACAAATAGGGCAAAAAATTGTTTTTCCAAAATCTTCCTGATCCATGTTGATGACATGAGTGTAGACATGCTGTGTAGTGATATTCGTGATTTTAGGGCAAAAACTGTAGGAGCAGTGTCCAAAAATGTGTTTTAAAAATCGGCCTGAAGGTGGCGCTAGAATAGGGCCATGTGATAAATGAGGGGTGTGGTCTCCGCGTTGCCTTGGCGGACGAATAGGTACCGGCCCCGGCTCTCCCGGACGCTCCTAGCCCGAGTTACGGCATTTTATGTGCGCTGCAGTGGCAGGGGGTCCTCCACTGGGGGCGCCACCACTTTTGCATCCGTTCTGGAGCACCAGGAGTCGGTGGTCCCCGGGAATTCCCCGTGAGCAGCCCCGTTGGGGTGGTCATTTGGTCATTTTTGCACATTTGGTCATTATTTACATCTGGGGGTCCCCCAGGGACCTGGGTGTCCCTGGGGCTCCGGGGGTCCTTGGAGGTTGTAGTTTGGCAGTCAAGGAGTGTGTGTGCAAAATTTGGCATGGATGGGGGCAACGGTTGTGGAGATATGAGCAGGGCAAAAGTGTGACTGACTGACTGACTCACGGACAGACAGCCTGTGGAGGTTTTGGTAGTAAATGCGACCTACGGTCGCAATGACAGTCACTGTGCCTTAGGGTCAGGTGGTCATCAATATTTATTGATAAAAAGATGATATGAACCATAACAAAATACCTATCAGGCTAAATATGTAATTTTACACAGAATAAGCCCATTCCCAAGATACAACGCAACCTTTCATGGTTGGATGTGACTTATGGGGGCTAGAAGTGTTACTGTAAATAGCAATAAATAAACTGCTGGCTTATTGTGTCTAAAAAGACATATTTAGCCACTTGTGTGCATGCCCCTATGCGTACGCATGCCCCACATTTTAACACGGTAAATGCGATAAAACAATATAACGAAGAAAAAGAAAACATTTCAACACTCACTTTTTCTTTTCTCTAATTACAATCTAAAATATGAACCGTTATTGCAAAAAAACAAAGTTGTCCTTTAATGCATATAGGGGAAACACTGGCTGGGACATAACATTTTGTTGTGGAGACTTTGAACATTTTGGGGGGTTATGGAGCTGTGTGTTGTGTTGGCCCATGGCAGGTCATGGCTTTTCAAGTGAAAATCTTACTGGATTTTGTTTGATTTATGCAGAATGGTCTCAGATCCAGTTGCTCTGTTTACGTTGTTGCTTCTGCTAGCCCCCGCACCAGGCACGTGCACACATAGACATCAAAGGGGGCTTGAGCCCCTGCCCTTTTATCCGTCTGTAAAAAGTAGTCTGGGATCACTTCACTTTTCGAGGTTTGATCCGGTCGGGAGAGCAAACCACTTTACGTCATGTTGTAGTACTCAAAGGACTACAATTTGCCGGAACTATCAAACCGGATTCAGTTTTAACCCCAAATAATTCCCCTGCGCTCAAGGACATACTTTTAGAGCCTACCTAATAAACTCCTTGATGCGGCGTAGTTTTGCTTTTGAAAAATGTGTTTGTGATCTGCATCTTTTAGTCCAACTCGTAGCGACTGGCAAGACTACACTAGGCTACTCATGCATTTTAATAGGGATTGGGGAAACAAAAGGAGGGAACCAAAACAAAGCGACGCCGCTTCTTCGGCTTTTGGTTTCCGCCTAGACCGGATCAAACCGCCCGTAGTTAACGATCACCAGGCTTTCCCTCAGAAAGACTGGTGGGCGAGGTTAGTAAAAAGTGCCCTCTTCAAACTATGAATGCATTTTTTTTATTATGGTAAAAGAAATGCAAATGTCCCCTTTCCATACCATAACTGAAGGCTGCATTCAAGAGAATTGTCCACCAAAAGGCCCTTTTAGAAATGTCAGCCCCTGCCTCTATAACATTCTCTGCACGTCCCTGCCCTGCACCCCTCTGCACTCGTGTGCCGCTGTTTGCACTCTGGGGGCTGCAGTCTGCCACTCGAAATGCCTTCACTGTGGTTTATGGGGAGATTTATTCATTTTTATTGAGATTTATACATTACACTCTTGTTTTCAAGAGTGTCCCGAGAGGGACATTGGCATTTTCTCTGGACTATCGGGGGAGTGATTATGTTTGTCCAAAATGTAAATATTTATTATGCTGTGCAAACACTGTTTCTGTTTTCCCAATGTTATGTTTATATATTTTTTTATTTTAAAAAATTTGGTATTGGTCACTTTTGGTGTATGTACTGTAGCCTTGTTTCCCTTTATTGGGTCTATTTGACCTGTATGGGCTTTGAACATTGTGCTTCTTGAACAATGGGATGATGATGTCATAATGCAGATTGGCTGTTGTAGGCTATTTAGGTGTGGCTGATTGACCAATTGTTAGACCCTGATGAAGACCTAGAAGGCCGAAACGCTTTGGTCAACTTGTTGCCTTGCTCAGAAAATAAATAGCTGATTTTGTTACTAAAGATCTCCACACACTACAATACTTTGCGTACAACCCGATTTCATAATTATTTAATCGGGTCGTATGAGTGTAGTGTAAATAATACACTACAAAATCCTCCTTCTGGAAGATTATTGGGTTGTGTGTCCCGCTGTGCAAGTAGACCCTTCACACTACAAGACTTCTTCCCCGACACCCCTTTGGTGAAATCTGACGAGGAGAGGAGAGAGAGAGAGAGAGAGAGAGGGACTGCTGTGTCTCTGTGTTCGCCTGTGATGATGATCCATGATCCGGTTGATAGAACTTTCTTTTAGTGAAATCCATCAAAAGTACTGTGCAACACAACACTGACTATCGGGCTGCTTGCGTCTGAAACGGGGCAGATTATCGGGCATAAATGTCGTAGTGTGAGGGTTCACATCCACAGATCCAATCTGAACACTGCCGAGTTGCTCGCAAGACGATCGGTGCCGGCCCGAATGTTTTCAAAGATGTTTGATATTTTTCTGGATCGCTATACTGGTATGGAACATCAGCGAGGGTCCAAGAGAAAGACTGCCGCTGTTTCGGACGCAAGAAACATGGCCTGTTGGTGCTAACAGCTGCTGATCTGAGTCTGACCATGACATGACATGACATTGTTGCAAGTCAACAAGCCCATTTCCTACAGAAGCCTGATCTACAAGCCCTACAACGAGGCGCGGAGGGGCACGTTGTGGTCTTCGAGATCTATGGGCTCTATTTTGATTGTCTTAAGTACCAGCTCTTATGCCTTAACTTGAAGGCCTGTCCATACTCTCTCCGACTCAATCTGGATAGAATCCTGTAGTGTGCGGAGTCCCCGACTTTTTAAATAGGCTTTTAAACTATTAAACTATTATCCTGTAGTGTGTAATGCTACCCAATTTCATCGCGCCCGATGTGCTAATCTAAGGCCAGCTTTTGACGGAGTGCCTTGGAATTCCTTTCTTTGTAAGTCTGCTGTCTACACCTTTGGAATTGAGTAGTACTTCTTTGAAATAGTTTTGTCCACATCTGTTTTTCTGTTTGCGCATTTTTGGGTCTATTGTCAGAGTCTGCCCCACTTATTCTCAATATAATGTATTTATTAGACTGATTATTGGTATTTATTTACAACAATGTTTCTAAATGCTCAGCAGTAGAGCTCAGCAGGAGTAGAGCACTTCCTTCAGTACAGCCCTGTCTCACCACGACAGCAGTAGGAGGAGACAACAGACAGTGACTGTCAGAACAGTGTGCCAGTCAGTGAGCAGTAACACAGCATGGAGAAAACATCCCTCTGCCTTCTAGTCTGTGAGTAGCCTACAAACACAATACAAAAAATATTGTATTTACTTATTTGTGTGTGTGTGTGTGTGTGTGTGTGTGTGTGTGTGTGTGTGTGTGTGTGTGTGTGTGTGTGTGTGTGTGTGTGTGTGTGTGTCTGTCTGTCTGTCTGTCTGTCTGTCTGTCTGTCTGTCTGTCTGTCTGTCTGTCTGTCTGTCTGTCTGTCTGTCTGTCTGTCTGTCTGTCTGTCTGTCTGTCTGTCTGTCTGTCTGTCTGTCTGTCTAATTCAACACTAAATTAAATTATTTTTTGTAAATCAACTTAATAAACTAGTACTAATATTACGCATTAGTTACATGGTAATCTGGGAATAAAGTTTATGGCCCAAAACACAAATCGAATGTATTTAGTCTGAGATGTGATCTCTCTCTCTAGTGGTTATTTCCATGGTGAGTGTCTCAACAGAAGTTACACACAGTGGTGATAGAGGTAAGTCTGTTTGTCTTCTGATGTTCTAAGTATGCACAACTGTCAATGGATTCAGGGAACTGTAATAAGAAATACAGTTTTAATTTTAACATGACATCTTCTGGATTTCTTCCCCACAGTCTCTGTCAGACTCAGACCTGACAGATGGCAGTTCTTTAAAGGTGATCGTGTCTTTCTGAGCTGTGAGGACAAACAGTCTGACTCTACTGTCTGGACACTGAAGAGGACCATCATCAATAACATCACCTCAGAGTGTGGTCCACATGGCTGGGGGAAGAAGAACACCACAGGATGTCTTCTCAGGTCCATGCGCGCTGTTTTAGACAGTGGACTTTACTGGTGTGAGTCTTCAAAGGGAAAGAGCAACGCTGTTAATATCACTGTGACTGGTATGTTAAGCAAATAATGTGTTGTTATTGTTGTTTTTGTTTGTTTGTTATTTGCGACCGCAGGTCGCAGTTAACTATGCTGCTGACCTGTTTGTTGACGTTGTGACATCACATTGTTGTGACATCACCTCATCAAAGATCAAACCCTGGATATCCATACATGGAGACGACTGGATCATCACCTAGATCTCCATATATGGAGCTGGCCTCTACATCTGATTCCCAGATGATGCCCTGTTAGGGCAACCACACTAATAGAATCCCTTTTATGCCATTAATATTAAGCCCCTATCTGGGAATGCCCATGTGGACATATTGTGTCAGTTTAACCAGTCCAACCTAAACAACCAACCGCAACTCGAATCACACTTGTGTAAAATAATTCCCTCCTGCGCGCCATCGCGCCTTAGGCGTCTTTCTGGTTTTATTTATTATTCAGTTCAGTTTATGTTAAAACCTAATGTTGGGACAGTATTGTTCAGAGTGATGTCATAAATCTTCTATTCTGCTGTCATTTATCATTGTTCAGGTGGAGATGTGATCCTGGGGAGCCCTGCACTTCCTGTGATGGAAGGAAGTGATGTCACTCTGCACTGCTGGTACAAAAACAACACAACATGGGAACCATCCTCTGACCTCCCAGCAGATTTCTATAAAGATGGATCCCTCATCAGGACAGAGTCTACAGGACAGATGACCATCCACACTGTTAACAAGTCTGATGAAGGATTCTACAAGTGTACCATCTCTGGCCGTGGAAAGTCACCAGAGGGCTGGATGGATGTGAGAGGTGAGATTGTTGTATCACAAACCCATACTTTATATGAGGAGTAATAGGAGTGAGAGGTTGTTTTCATTGGTCAGCTGCTGTATAACCCCTAGGGCTGATATGATTCCATATGAATGGAATCAGTAGTGTGGCTAGAACAGAACAAACAGTCAGGCCGGCTTCTTTCTCTGTGTTAAAGGAGTAGTTCACCCCCAAAATGATTTATTTTCTATTGATTACTCATGCCATGGATACTTGTGGTTTTAGTCGCATTCCTAAGACAATAATTTCATTACAATAAATTTACCCCCATTGATTCCGGATAGGGACCCGAATGCATTTGGGTCCCCATCCAGAATCAATGGGGGTAAATTCACTATAATCACATTTTTGTCTTAGGAATGCGAAAAATACAAAAGAATATTATTGAACTCAAGTCTCCATGGCAGAAAAAAGTCATTTTGGGGGTGAACTACTCCTTTAAGTACAGTATAAAAAGTGTCTGAGATCTTGTGTTTGTGACTGAGATTGTCCAAACCATCTCAGTCTGGCCTCTCTGGCTTTATCTCCAAAACATCTAACATGCACTGTCCCTCTGATGTACTCATTCCTGATCCCATCCATCCTTGTTACTCCCAACATTTTAGTCTCTGCTACCTGAACATTTTAGTTTCTATCTCAGTCACAATTTGTATTGTTACATCTTAACTAACCCAACCTTAACCAGTGGTGTGTTTTAGAATTAGTTTGAGGACATACTATAATTCATGGGTTTGTGTGTGTGTGTGTGTGTGTGTGCGCGCGCGCGTGCGTGCGTGCGTGCGTGCGTGCGTGTGTGTGTGTGTGTGTGTGTATGTGCGTGCGTGCGTGCGTGCGTGTGTCCCTCAGAACAGAACCAATTTCTACATTTGAATTAAAAATAAATAAATAAAAGAAACAGTTTCAATGATGTGTTTTCATAACATAAGAAGTTTTAGCTTTATTGTTATTTAAACATACACAAAAAAAGGGGGAAAAAAACATGCATGTCAGATGTGATACTGTATTCTGTGCAATTGTCACATATAGGCTGGGAGCCAATTCTGAAATGGGCACAAATTGGTACCACCCAAGGTGACCGTACGTTTTTTACATTTTCGTCTTCGTACATGTCTCTAGTTTACATTTTGGTATGATAACCCTTTCTGAGACCCAGCTTAATTGATGTTATCACCCGCTAGAGTCGGTCTCCCATCGACTTTCTATACAGGAGGAAAATACCCTGAAAACCTTTTTTTTCTGGGTATTTAAGTAGGATGTGAGGGGTTTAACTAGGGGTTTGTCATGATGCTGAATCCATTGCAAGCATTTGTTTTGCACGAAAAACATTCCGTGGGCTAGAAATGGCCTCAGAAAACAATACACGTATGGGTGAGTATTCATGTTAGTTGGAGGCCTTAGGGTTTTTTTTCTCGTGCTAATCAGTCTAAAAGTGCTAAATTTTGCACAGATGTAGCTCAGGGCATGCTCTAATGATTTAGCTAGGGCGCCCGAGTCGGCGACCTTCGGGGTCACCACAGCACCCACAAAACTCTGAAAAGTGATGACTCATCACTTTTCATCACTAAAGTCGATGGGAGCCCAACTTGATTTGGCCGCTGTGGCGACCCCGAATGTCGCAGACTCGGGCGCCCTAGCTAAATCATTAGAGCATGCCATGAGCTACATCTGTGCAAAATTTTGCACTTTTAGACTGATTAGCACGAGAAAAAAAACCCTAAGGCCTCCGACTAACATGAATACTCACCCATACGTGTATTGTTTTCTGAGGCCATTTCTAGCCCACTGAATGTTTTTTGTGCAAAACAAATGCCTGCAATGGATTCAGCATCATGACAAACCCCTAGTTAGACCCCTCACATCCCACTTAAATACCCAGAAAAAAAAACTTTTCTGGGTATTTTCCTCCTGTATAGAAAGTCGATGGGAGACCGACTCTAGCGGCTGATAACATCAATTAAGCTGGGTCTCAGAAAGGGTTATCATACCAAAATGTAAACTAGAGACATGTAGGAAGTCAAAAATGTAAAAAATGTACGGTAACCTTGGGTGGTACCAATTTGTGCCAATTTCAGAATTGGCTCCCGGCCTAATACTGTAGCAGTCAATATGGTGGATCAAGTTTGGTGGATCTAATCTATTCCCATAGGACTGAGAGGGTTAAACTATTGGTCAAATGCTATTTTCTCCTGGTCTTTGAGAATAAATTCGGTTATGGATTTCTGATGAACAATTTATCACCTGGGATTTGTCATTGCCTGAGTTTATCCAAACAAAGGCTGAAATATAAGCACCATTGATCAGGTTGACATGACTGCCCTCAGACAATCTCTCCTTCTCTCCCTCCCTCTTTTTGACATTTAAAATGAAATAGATTCGCTTCTCTTTAAATATATTATGAGTAATATGTGTCTTATTCTGCTTCAGATTCTCTGACCTCCATAGACAACCACCACTCTTCCTCTCTCCCTGCATATTTCTATCCTCTGGTGTTTGCTGGAGTCTCCATGGTTCTGATGCTGATTCTGATTCTGGGCTTGTGTCTCTGGAAGAAGTACAAAGGTATGTATGGTATTTAGCTGTAAGATTCTGCAGGATGTCATGCAACTGTTCCTTGTGCCTTTTTGAGACAAGCAAGAAAAGCCGTCTCTGGCTTTATCTTTGGGGATACGCCCTGAAAAGATCAGAGATGGGTGCTACAGTAGGTACTTTATTCATCTTGAGGGGAAATTAAGGTGTTACAGCAGCTCTCATAGAGACATCAATAAAAACATAATAGAATGATATTAATATGAATAAAAAACATCTTAAATATAGGCATCTAATCATAGTCAACCTACAATAAAAAAGTCCAATGTCTTGATTCTTGAATTCAACAACCAGATGAACTAGTCATATACAGTATATTGCTGCAGGTTATAAAAGATCTATTGTGCTTCTTCGTCTGTACTTCCAGACGCCTCTGTCTGATCTTTTCAGGGATTGATAAAGGCAATTATTCTAAACATAGACAGTATTGTCATTTATAATGATTGTCTCTGCCAGGCTGAAAGGCATGACCGAGACTATGTCTTCCACCCTGTCTCTCCGTGTGTCTGCCTGTCTGTAACTTACCAGCTAATATCAGGCACCGTTGACTCAAATCGGTAGACAGTATCTCTGTGTTGGGGTGTGTCTGCTTTAGTAAAAGTAACACGTTACTGTATATATTACCGAATTGCCATAACGGTTAATATAACGCATTACTAAAACAAATATCTGTAATATATTATTAAAATGATACTACGTTATTTTCCGCTTTTATTTTCCGCTTTTATAACGCCACCAGCAGGTTGACTTTTACAAAACACATGGCAACCTTTTCACATTGTCTATTATAGCGCCACCAGGAGGCCTGCCAGAGACCTTTGCTCGTTTACTGCGTGTAGCGCCACCACCTGGCTCAAAAAGTGTTCTCACAATGAAGAAGAAACTGCTTGAAATATTAGGCCTTATTTGGTGCACTTCTTACATTGTGCAACTTAAATTCTATTTAATTTACAGATCAACGTCGTGCCAGGTAAGTACAGTATTTATCTCTGTCTATACATCAACATGACAGCAGTAGATTACAGCTTATTTCTACATCAGCTGTGCTAAAAAATATATTTTAATTTGAATTTCAGACCTGCTGACCAGAGGCCCAATCAAAGTGGAGCTCCTGATGATGTGCAGCATGGTCAGTCTTTACACACACAGACAGACAGACAGACAGACAGACAGACAGACGGACATGGTTATTGTGGTCTTGCTTATTTTTTTAAATATGTATCCCCAGTTTCCCAGTGGATTCCTCTGGGAAATGAATTGTCTTACCATTTATATTACTGCTTCTGCTTGAGCTGAATCGAAAGTCTATCTGAGGAGGAATCGATGTGTACATTTCCTACTGTACATAATATACTATGTGCATGCTTTCAGTGAGCCCACGCTTTCTGCAGGAACTGTTTTTCTAGTTGTGACATGACCATGATTCTGACCATGATACTGGCATATTACTCACATGATACAGACATGTTACGGATCAATCTAAGAAATTAGAATATTTTGTAAAAGTAAATATTCTTGAAACTTTCATATATTCTAGATACATTGCACATTCAGAATATTTATGGCATACAGCTCATGAATATCAAAAGTCCATATATTAATATAATATTACAATATTACACAAGACTACTCAAAACAAGGATTTATATTAGAGAAATGTCAACCTTCTGAAGTCAGAGTTGCTTGAAGTCCAGTGGGAAGTTTCCGAAGTCAGTTTGGGATGCTATGGCATCTGCAATGCTTTTTTACAAAATATTCAAATTTGATGTGATTGATCTGTATACTGGCCATGATACAGACATGATGATACTGACCATTATACTGTCATGATGCTTACCATGATACTGACCATTATACTGACATGATATCACAATAACCAGTTTGTACACTTGGATGTTTATGTGTTTACCTTTAGGCAACACAAGCATCTATGAATCAATTCAAGGATCTGCTGACTATGAAAATGGTAAAGTATCACTACTGTTTGTATGTCAATGTTGTATTAATCAGAATCCGAATAATCAGAACCAGTAAGACTCCCAATCGGGAGATAAGCGACCGTCACGTCGCATACACAAACTTTAGAAGGCAATCTTAGCCAATCAGGAGGGAATATGGGAAATGGGACATGACTTTAGAATATGTACTTACCTCTTGAGTCAAGTGGTTATTGAGTAAATGTCTAGTAAGCAGATATATCTATGTGATTTATTGTGATGGAATTTAATGTGTGTATTCACCTATCAGTTGGTTAACAGAGTTTTGGGCTTTGGGCTTTCTTTTTTTAATTTACAGTTCCACATGGTGCCAGGTAAGTACAGTATTTATCTCTGTCTATACATCAGCATGACAGCAGTAGATTACAGCTTGTTTCTATATCAGCTGTGATGAATATATATTTTAATTTCAGACCCATTCAGTCTCGTGCAACCAATCAGCTCTCAGCTGCCGATCAAAGTGGGGCTCCTGATCATACGTACATCATCCTTCTGCCGGATGCCGATGGTCAGTGTTTACAGACAGACAGACAAACATGGTTATTGTGACATGATACTGAGACCATGATACTGGCTATTGCTGGCATATTACTCACATGATACTGACAATTAAACTGACCTGAGTATACCAGGCCACAATAACCTACCTGACCTGGCAGAGACCTGTGCTCCAAGGAGCACTTTTTTCTAGTTACCATGTTGTGATTCTGTGTGTGTGTGTGTGTGTGTGTGTGTGTGTGTGTGTGTGTGTGTGTGTGTGTGTGTGTGTGTGTGTGTGTGTGTGTGTGTGTGTGTGTGTGTGCGTGCGTGCGTGCGTGCGTGCGTGCGTGCGTGCGTGCGTGCGTGCGTGCGTGCGTGCGTGTGTGTGTGTACGTTGTGTGTACGCAGGCTTTGGGACAGACAGACAGAGGGAGGATGAGACCTATGCTAATGTGACAGTGGGCCAGGAAGAGCAGAGGTAGAGTAACACAACACCTTACAGATAGTTCCTTACACACTTCATATGCCCTTTCTGTATGTCAGCTTCCATGCAGACTTTGCCAATTACCCACAGCTCATATTGTGACCAAGGGGAATCCCCCAAACAAATGATTAATCATGCATTGTGGTTAGAATGTCAATAAACATGATGAACATCATCATCACCGCTCTCAAAGAAAGACAGGGTGGAGAAGAAATGTAGTATATCATATAATAAAAAAAAGTACTATATATATATATATATATATATATATATATATATATATATATATATATATATATATATTGTTATTATCATTATTAATTCCTTTAATTCGCAGAATTTTCATGGTATTGATTCACCAGGATTCTGGATGGCTTGATTCTAGGCTTAAAATAATTCACATAAATATTTTTGTAGAAGTCTATGGGAAAGTTTTTTTGTGGGACTAGTAAATCACACCCACTGCTATGCCCTATACTCATACAGTACACTTCATTACTGTTGTTTCCATCTCTCTCTGTGTGTGTTTACATTATTTCACCAGTGTGTTTTAACAGTTTCTCTTTTGTTTTGTTTTTCCAGACCAGACCCCTGAAGTACAAGACATGTACTCCACTGTGAAGACACACACAGGTCTGTCAGTCACACTGTATATTGTATATTAGTGGTGTAAATACTCGACTGGGCCATGCATCGTGATTCTTCCGTGCACAGAAACATGACAATCGATTTATATTTAGCCGTTTATATTTAGTCTTTATTTTCTGGCCTCGGGTGGACAATAAAGTTGTGAAGTTTCAATTACCTAATTATTTTGAGGATTGAAAAATGCCTTATTGCGACCGTCAGGGAGCAGTTTACTATGAAAACCTCCACCGGCCGTCCGTCCGTCCGTCACACGTCACACGTCACACCTTTGCCCTGCTCATATCTCCGCATCAGTATGACATCACACCACATGTGTACACAAACCTTTGTGTACGTTGCTGTGGCAACAGTCTGTTGTTGCTGGTCTGTTAGTGTACGTTAGCAACCACCTTAGCAACCATGGTTTTACCCTAGCAACCAACTGTTTACCCTAGCAACCAACTGTTTACCATAGCAACCATGTTTTTTTACCCTGGGCTGGTGAGGTCAGACTTAGTGTGATGCGTAGGTTATCTCCATATATGGAGATTCAACTTCAATGAGTAACCATGGCAAACTGTCAACTGCCCGTATGTCTTGATAATTGGTAAAACAAACTTTTGGCCTATTTGTGGAGATAAGCGACCAACGGTCGCTTATCTCCCGATTAGGGAGTCTTACTGGTCGTCTATCTTGTACCATTTATATTTGTGTGTAAATGTATTTTATTTCATGTTAAGACATTTATGTCAAGTAAACAGGAGAGTGACTATACAACAGTTTCTGAATAAAATATGTTGTTCAGTATACAGGTATGTGATCATGACTGATGAAAATGTGCCATGTTGTGCAGTAGAAAAATGTGTTGCATCGAGATGCATCGCGATTCGAATCATAATCAAATTGAATCTTTTTTTTATTCTTTATTTTTTTATTTTATCGAGAGCAGCCCCCTTTACACAACATCTTTGGGGCAGTAGGACATATGGCATTCATTTTGAGCATATGCAGATAACAAATGCTGGAAAAAAAAACACAAAAACAAGAAGAAAATACATCCACTAATCACTCGCCTACTCATCCTGCCACTTGTGTCTCTTCCTTTTTTGGGTGTGTGCTACCCTCTCTCCACTTCCTCCTTCCCCCCACCCCTTGAAACCCACCCTCCCTTTGGTTCCATCGTGACACTTCCTATATGCCTACTGGCACACTGCCAGTATAGGCGTTGTGAGCTTGTGAGCAAGGCGGTGTGAGCTTGTGAGCGAGGCGTTGTGAGCTTGTATATCGGCGATTGTGACGACAGTCGGCTTTGCTGATGCTGAACATACAACCCCCCCCCCCCCGGTATAAATGCTGGCCAAACTTTATAATGTTACAGTTTGTGTTTTATTGTTTTAATGTGTTACAGAAGATGTTTGAGTGAAGTAGAGCGGATGGACACACACATACCTCCTTCCCCCCACGCCTCTGCCACGGTCATCATCTTTTGATTCTCTGCCGCTCTCCACGACCACCAACTTCACACCTTTGTGAGTTTCAGAACAAACAACCAGCTCTGAGGAAGCATGTTAACCACAGCACTTAAACATTTCTCTGAAAACAAAGTCGCTTTGAATTCACTGGTATCTTGCATCAGTGCAAATACATGTTTTTCAGTTGAAAAAACACAAATACTCTCCATGTGTTCACTGTTAGTGAGGACAATGAGACGTTGTGCATTCATTGTATACAGGAATCAATATCATATTGATAGGTAATTATTATGAAATCCCAAATATTGACTTTTAAAATAAATGTTTGCACTGTATGTGAAGGTATTTGCATAAGACCCTGACACTGGTTACATGCTCCACTATTTTTTGTAATCAACATTTTGATCACAAGATCCTTATTATGCTATAGTGTCAAGAACATAGCATAACATAAACTGGGGTGTTGCCAAAGTGTAGTGATTAGTGTGTCAAGAAGAACAAACAACATCCCTGGTTCAATACCATGTCTGAGATATCATACCCCAAAGAACATCATCATTGTTATTAAAGAATATATTTTTATGAACCACGACATACACTGGATGGGAAAGTTATGGTCATTGTCAAGGACAACATTGTTTTTGTTTTTAAAACAAGGGTTCATGTTTTAGATGTTTTACGTAGAGTGGAAGAAAAGATCGGTGTTAAAATAATTTTCTATCGTTTTAGCGATTTTACCAATTGTTATTTGAGTGGGTGGGGGCATGCGTACAAGTGGCTAATTATGTCTTTCTGGATATTAATTTGCCAATAATGTATTATTTACTGTCAGCCTATAGCTCCCAATAAGTCACCATATCCCATGAAAGTCCGCGGGCATCTTGGGAATGTGGGAGGTTACCATTGAGTCGACTGCTACTCAGTAGGCTATACTGTGTAGGGCTCAAGGCTTGGGTCAGGTGTCTAAAAATACATATTAGCCATTTGTACACATGCCCCCACCCACTCTAATAAAAATCGGTAAAATTGCTAAAACGATAGAAAGCAGTAAATGAAAATGTTTTTACTTTTCTTTGCTCTAAGTACTATCTAAAACATGAACCCTTGTTGTAAAAAGGTTGTCATTTAAGTTGAACCTCATAAATCAGAGATCTTCAACTACTTTTTCCTGCTACTGTTGAACAAAGTATGAGTGGCATTATCACTAGCTTATGTGTGAATGTGTAAGGTTGTCTCATGTTCTTGTGTGCAAGATAATGAGTTTAACACATGTAATACTGCATGTTGTGAGCCCTGTTCTGGAACGCTGAACTCCACATAGCACTGGGTCTGTGTTCAGGCAGGTCAGAGACATGATGGGAAAGACAAATATGAGGTCAATCTAGGGCTGGGCAATATGATTTGGCTATTTTAGCAATTTTTGTAAGCCACCACTTTACAACAACATATCGTGGAAACCTTATGTTCAAAACGCTGCCTTGATGCTCTGTGTCCATGCTGCCACAGTTGATTCTGTCTGTTTCCTGTAGTCTTCACAGAGACTGCACCCTGCTTCTATAGAACAGGACATGAAAACTGTTTGTGGTCAGAGAAGGACTCATAGAGCTGAAGTAGAGTCCTTACAAGAGCGTAGAATGGAGAAAAGGTGACAAAAAGGAAGGATGATCAGAAATAGATCTAATGTCATTTGCCAGGTGCAAATGCAACTCGGTTTATGTGACTTCTGCATACGCATACGTGACAAACAGAACATGAACATCGCGAGGGATATAATTTTATGGTCGAAAAGGACCTTTGACCGAAATCTTCGGTTTCGGTCGAAGTATGGACAGGCGTTTATACTTTGAATTCATTAATAAAGATTTATATATTTTTAATATAAAGTGGTGTGCTGCCTGATATATGCCTGAAGCCTTATGTCACAGTAGTATTGAGTATTTTGCTTGTGTTTGACATGGTGGTGAGATACTTGTAGCACTGACTAGCATTGACTGTTATGGACACTTTTGTTTGGGCACTGTATTGTATTATAGTTGTGCTTAAGGTTTGCTTTTTTGTTTAAGTTGGCTGTTTCACGTTGAGTATTGACAGTTTTTTTACACTTTATGTATATATTCTTCGTTCCCTTCTTTGTTGTAACTTGCTCTTTACTGTACTCTGTTCTTTTTTATTCTTTTCATACTTCTCTGTAACTTTGTAAATATCCTTATACTGCTGTGCTGCCTCTGGGCGACTGATTTCCCCCCTTGGGATAATAATAGGTATCTATCTATCTATCTTCTATGTTGTCGTTTTTTAAAGATATCAGTGCCTTTTGTTGAGATTCTTAACTCCCCATCTTCAAACCAGTCCAGTGACTAAGTATCAACTTTTGAATTCCTTTTAAAAATAGTTTTTTAAGAACTAGCCCTTACCCGTTCAAAGATATGAGCTCCGAAATGGTGTGCAGTGTGTGGGTTATGGGGTGTGCACTGTGCACACAGTATATGAGGGATGGAAAGTAACTTTAACTGGTGCTTGCATGATAATATGTAGGAGCATCAATGTAAGAAATACCCGTTTCGTTTAATGGCTATAGAGATACTGTGTACCGATCTGCATGATTTTTGGACAACATCTGTAACAGGGCCAGACAACTGCCCACCCGCCTACACACACACACACACACACACACACACACACACACACACACACACACACACACACACACACACACACACACACACACACAGAGCTGGTTAAACATGTTGCCTCATGCTAGATGCAGAATAGATATGCCTCATGCTAGATGCAGAATAGATATGTGTACAAATGTCGAAGGAGCATGGTGTGGTTTTAAAACCAAATTGACCGATGCTCTAGACAACGTGGCCCCCTTGCAAACCACCAGGGTTAAAGCCCGCCAAGAGCCATGGTATAACTCAGATATTACCGAATCAGCTAAACTCAGAGACAAAAAGTACGATGAAAAACGTAAGTGCTGCAAAAAGCTTAGAAAAAAATTCAACCATGACCTCCAAATCCAAATCAAATATCTCACTGCTCAGTGTAAGAAGCTCAGAAACCAGACAATCGCCCTAATTAGATCCGCCAAAAAAGACTACATCGACGTCAAAATTGACGAATACAAAAACAAACCACGAGACCTATGGAAGTTGCTTAACAACCAATTAGGCTTAAAACCTAAAACCATATGCCACAGCATAAACATCAAAACGGACGCCGCTCTCATTTCTGACAAATGTGAAGTGGCTACCCATCTTAACAAAACCTTTACCACCATGGCCCATTCACTGGTTGAAAGACTGGTCGCCCCATCTGGGAGGTATGGTGTAAAATTTGTTAAGAAATTCTACAATAAACTGGGCGTCAGAAAAGACAGTTTTAAACTTGCCACAGTGACAACTGATGAAGTGTTTAAAAAACTGAGCGCCCTACCTCAACACAAGGCCACTGGCCTTGATAAAATTTCCAGCAAGAGCCGCTGATACAAACGACCTACGGCCTGGTCGCGACTTAGGCCACGACTTGGAGGTCGTAGGTCCCGGTTCTGGAGGTTTTGCGCGATCTCGGTCGTAATTCAGCGACCTGGGAAGTCCGCGATCGAAACTCTACGCTTGCTAAGGGAAGGGACGCGAGTTTAGAAACTCTACGCTTGCTAAGGGAAGGAGCGCCGCGATCGAAACTCTACGCTTGCTAAGGGAAGGGACGCGAGTTTAGAAACTCTACGCTTGCTAAGGGAAGGAGCGCCGCGATCGAAACTCTACGCTTGCTAAGGGAAGGGACGCGAGTTTAGAAACTCTACGCTTGCTAAGGGAAGGAGCGCTCGTTTTCAACAGCGTCGGCAGGTTAGCTACTCAGTGTCGGCAGGTTAGGGTTAGGGTTAGGGTTAGGGTTAGAGTTGGGGTTAGGGTTAAGGTTAGGGTTAGAGTTAGAGTTGGGGTTAGGGTTAAGGATAGGTTTTGGTGCACCTCGCGCGGTCCAAGTGACTACAATGGAGCGCTTCCTACCTCCGGTTCAGCCAATCACAAGCTTCAAAAGGTTGAATAGCGCTGCTGCTCTAGAATATTCTGCAAAAAGACGGCCCGGGGACGACCGAGGTGGCGCAACCACGGCCGGGGGTCGCGAAACTAGACCGGCCGCGACCTAACAAGTATGTACCGCGAACTACGACCTCCAGAACCGGGACCTACGACCTCCAGGTCGTGGCCTAGGTCGCGACCAGGCCGTAGGTCGTTCGTATCAGCGGCTGTCTCTCAAAATTCCAGCTAGATTTCTCAGAGATTCAGCCGCCACCATTGCACCGATCATTACCCACATAATTAACCTTTCCATCGAACAGGGTCATGTCCCACAGGACTTCAAACTAGCAAAAGTAACCCCCCTGCATAAAAAAGGTAGCAAACTAGACCCTGGAAACTACCGTCCCGTTTCCATTCTTAGCTCCATATCCAAAGTCATGGAGAAAATAGTCTACGAACAGATAGCAAGATATCTCGATGAGAATAATCTGATTTACGAGTTCCAATCTGGATTCAGAAAATCTCATTCCACTGACACATGCCTTCTGTATTTGACTGACCAAATCAAACGCGAAGCGGATGACGGCAAATATAGCGGCATGGTCATGATGGACCTCCAGAAGGCATTTGACACCGTAAATCATTCTATTCTGATTGAGAAACTAAAAGCCATCGGTCTTGACAGCGCAGCAGTGAGTTGGATGCAATCTTACCTGGTGGGGAGGGAACAGGTGGTGGAGATTAACGGTACCCTGTCCCCCCCCCTCCCAGTAAGCTGTGGTGTTCCTCAAGGTAGCATACTGGGACCTCTGTTGTTCCTAATATATGTGAACGACATGGCATCTGCTTGTGACTGCAACCTGTTCCTGTTCGCGGATGACTCGGCTCTCCTAGTCTCGGGCAAGGACCACTTGCAGGTTGAAAAGACACTTAACTCTGAACTAAGTAAGATCTGCACATGGCTTAATGACAACAAATTATCAATTCATCTGGGAAAAACTGAGTCCATCCTCTTTGGATCAAATCATAACCTCAAAAAAGTCGATAACTTCACAATCAAAGTGGGTGACAAGGTCATAACACGAAAAAACGAAATCTCTTACTTAGGATGTATCCTTGAAGCTAATCTTTCCAGTGAAAAGATGACTTCTAAAGTAATAAATAAAATCAACCAACGGACTCGTTTCCTACAGAGGATCGCCCCAATGGTCAATTTCAACACACTGAAGACCATAGCTGGTGCAATAATCCAGCCCCTCTTTGACTACGGAGTCCACGTATGGTATCATGACGCCCCACAAGCCCTAAAAACTAAACTCCAAACAGCCCAAAATAAACTAATTAGGGTCCTACTTCACCTTCCCTATCAGACTCACCTCACCGCTACTCACCAGTTAAGAGTGGGGTGGCTCAGAGTAGATGACAGAGTACAGCAACTTGCAATGGGCCTGGTGTACAAGATACACTACACCACTATGATACCCAAGTACCTGTCAAAATACTTTATAAACATTAAGGATGTCCATAATTACAACACCAGAGGCAGCGCCACAGATCACTTTCAACCCAGAGTCAAAACCAACAAAGGGTCAAACTCCTTTTTCTGCTATACCACCAAAATGTGGAAAGCCTTACCGAAGGTCATAAAGGAGTGTGGATCACTAGCATCCTTTAAAATTGCCCTGAAGAATCACTTACAGGCAGCAGCCATTCGCAACTGGTAAAAAACTAACCTAGCCCAACCCTACCCTCCCCTGCCCCTTCTTTGTATATACTGTTTATTTAGACTTACTGTTTTCTTTTTTGTTTTTCTTTACATATCTACTGCATAGTACTGTGTTCTATTTGTCTGTCATTCAATGTTATATGAGATACTTCAATGGTTTCCAGTGGAAATAAGCTTAGTCTTTTCATGGATCTCCTTTTAGTAGACCTTGTACCAGTGAACTGTACCGTCATGAAACTGTACCTTTTCCTATGCAAACTTCTAATAAAGTCTTCAATCAATCAATATAGATACACCATAAAAATGCTAATATACAGCATATGATGACACTCACTCAGACAGACAGACAGACATTCGCAAAATTATATGTTTGATATCAGTAATTTGTAATTACCCCTTCATTCTTAACCCTTGCCTCACTGTCTGGCATTTGACCTTTGTGCCCTAAACATTTACAGTGGCCTCGTCCCTAAGATAAAACTCCAGGCCTGAATACAGTGTTTAATCAGACTAATCTATTTAGTAAAAAATACAATCTGGGAAGAAATGTGGAACACTCTACTGACAGCCTTAAAGGAGTATAAATCCCTGATCTCCTTTAAAACCACTCGTGAGAAAATCACTTACAGGCGGCTGCAACTCGAAACTGGTAAAAAGACAAAGCCTGTCCATACCTCCCCCTGACCTTTTTACTGTAAATATATATTTTTATATAATATATTTCATATTTTATATGATAATTATTTTTGGATAGTACTGTGTATATTTTTCTGTCATGTAATGTCTTCATGAATTGAGTACAAAATGACCAAATGTATACAAGCCATAGTGCTTTCTTGGGTTTAAATCCTAGTAGACCTTGTATCTGATCTATACTGTCATGTGCTTTTCTTATGCGAACGTCTAATAAAGTGATTCAATCAATCAGTGAATCAAAGTCTCTTCTCTTTTAATACATTTTGAGACAGACCAGTTTGCCCAAACCAACAAACACCAGACTACAGTAGTAGAGGGTAGATGGGATTCCCATTTTTAGTTTTAGTCATAGTCTTTTGTCATATTTTAGTCACCTGAAAAGTTTTTTTTTATAATTTTGGTTGACTAAATAAGATTTTAGTTGACTAAATCTATCGTTGATTTAGTCGACACAAATGTATTTTGGCAGGCCTTGATGGTGGCTGATTTTACACGTGGTTGCATGCTGCATGCATGCCCATCTACAAGCTCACAGTGTGACATTGAGTACAACCAAACATAAAATGGTATTTTAGTTCTACTGGATCTCTTCTCCACTATAGTCCCTCCATAACATTCTATCGACAAAATTGTCAATATATTTAGTCTTAGTAGCCTTAGTGTTTTCATCTTGAAAATAGTAGCCGACAAACATTTTTAGTCATAGTTTAGTTGACAAAATGAACACTGATCTATGTGCAGACAGCTCAGACATAGTGTAAGTGAGCAATGTACAATATTGATGTTGTTTCACTTTGTTTAATGTCTCATGTTTGAACAATAGAATTAAAAGGAGAAAATAAAATAAAAATACAAATGAAGAAAACTTAAAATCTTTTATGATACCTTGTTTTATTGAGACTGCATTTCAGAGACATACATTGTACTTTGGACTTTTACATTGTATTGGAGGATTACTGCTTTTATGTGTCAGATACTTGTCAGATATACTTGAATGTGTCCTTTATCACATTATCACTTTACACACATACAGCTCAAGTGTAGTTTTTTAGCAGTAATGTGGAGATTTTACTGCTACATTGACCATAGCCTTGTGAGTTTCAGAAGTAGTTCTATGGAAGTGGATATCTTTAGTGGGATCAATAACATCTCTCTAACCACAGCGCTTGTGACGACAATGAAAGCGATGAGCTCACTGGTATAGATATTGCTTTCTCTGCATCAGTGGTTTTCAGGTGAAAAACATACCAAGGAAGCAAAGGGAGGAGGGGGGCTTTATGGCTACACACTTTATGACAGCCTACAGCTCGATGTCAGTGTGTTGCCTTTATGGAGTTATACTCCCTCCCTATGCAATCTGTTTTTAACCTTACTAGTGGTAATCCTCATTGTATGGTGGTGTTTTTCATATATGATGTATCTAATGTATAGTATTTTTTGGTTCTCATCCTTATTGCGACCGTAGGTCGCAGTTACTTGCACACTATCCAAACCTCCACCGGCTGTCCCTCCGTCACTCCCTCCGTCACTCTGTCACACGTCACACGTCACACTTTTGCCCTGCTCATATCTCTGCAACCGTTGCCCCGATCCATGCCAGATTTTGCACACACACTCCTTGCCTGCCAAACTACAACCTCCAAGGACCCCCGGAGTTTCGGGGACCCCCAGGTGTAAAAAATTACCAAATGTGCAAAAATGACCAAATGACCACCCCAACGGGGCTGCTCTCTCTGTGTCACACACACACACACACACACACACACACACACACACACACACACACACACACACACACACACACACACACACACACACACACACACACACTCTCTCTCTCTCTCTCTCAAACATAATGTGTGACCTGCCAAGTGGCAAGGAATGTTGCCACTGTCCTCTCTCTCTCACACACACACACACACACACACACACACACACACACACACACACACACACACACACACACACACACACACACACACACACACACACACACACACACACACACACACACACACACACACACACACCCCTTCACACCAGGGAGTCCAGGAAGGATGAGCCTCCATGCTTAAATAAACAGACCTGGGTCCACTATCAAGATCTGCCTGTGGGTGTGTCTACTTTTAGCAGGAGAGCTTGCATCTTGCATGCTAGTATTGGCATTTCTCCCAAACTCAATGAAGACAACACACAAGATTTCTGCTCCTACAGAATTTGCCCTAAAATCACACAAACCACTACACAGTATCTCTACAGTCACCCTGCTCCTACAGATTTTGCCCTAAAATCATGCACACCAGTACACAGTATCTCTACAGTCATGTAATCACAACGCATCTGTCCCATCTAGCGCCACCATCAGGACGATTTTGCGGCCTATTTATGGAGATAAGCGACCAACGGTCGCTTATCTCCCGATTAGGGAGTCTTACTGGTACACCTTTAAAAGTAGTGTCATCAAAACCACCACAAAGTGTAAGTAACTCAGTCCGTCCGTCCGTCCGTCCGTCCGTCCCTCCGTCTGTCTGTCACACCTCACACGTCACACTTTTTCCCTGCTTATATCTCCGCAACCGTTGCCCCGATCCATGCCAAATTTTGCACACACGTTCCTTGGCTGCCAAACTACAACCTCCAAGGACCCCCGGAGCTCCAGGGACCCCCAGGTCCCTGGGGGACCCCCAGATGTAAAAAATGACCAAATGCGCAAACATGACCAAATGACCACCCCAACGGGGCTGCTCACGGGGAATTCCCGGGGACCACCGACTCCTGGTGCTCCAGAACGGATGCAAAAGTGGTGGCGCCCCCAGTGGAGGACCCCCTACACTGCAGCTCACATAAAATGCCGTAACTCCGGCTAGGAGCGACCGGGACAGCCGGGGCCGGTACCTATTCGTCCGCCTTGCCGGCGCGGAGACCCCACCCCTCATTTCTCACATGGCCCTCTTCTAGCGCCACCATGAGGCCGATTCTTGCAAAACACATTTTTGGACACTG
Organism: Nannobrachium achirus; assembly: GCF_963921795.1. Taxonomy (NCBI): domain Eukaryota; kingdom Metazoa; phylum Chordata; class Actinopteri; order Myctophiformes; family Myctophidae; genus Nannobrachium; species Nannobrachium achirus. Next base: position 54,182,549 of record NC_137833.1, read on the forward strand.
CTCCTACAATTTTCGCCCTAAAATCACGCAAATCGGTACACAGTATGTCTACACTCATCCCATCAACATGAATCTGTCCCATATAGCGCCACCTCCAGGCCGATTTTTAAAAACACATTTTTGGACACTGCTCCTACAGATTTTGCCCTAAAATCACGAAAATCACTACACAGTATGTCTACACTCATGTCATCAACATGGATCAGGAAGATTTTGGCAAAACACATTTTTGCCCTATTTGTGGAGATAAGTGACCTACGGTCGCTTATCTCCCGATTAGGGAGCCTTACTGGTATTTCCACTGTGGTAGACAATTCACCTTTTGTCAAGTCCCACCCCATGTCGCTCTGTTACTAGGTGGGACAAAAAAAGCCAGGGAAGACTATTTTTATTTCCTTTTGTCAGCAACATGCTGTCAAAAAAGCCAGTGGTCTGGATAATATAACAGCTGAGCACTTAAAGTTAGCTGGCCCCAGATTGGCAGTGTTGCTGTCTCTCTGTTTCTCAGGGATGTTGACTAATGGTACTTTACCTGACTCCATGCTGAGTGTAGTTCTGGTCCCTGTAATAAAAGATAAGGCTGGGAAAGTAGGTAGTATAGATAACTACAGACCCATAGATCTATACTGTCCAAAGTTTTGGAAAAATTACTCCTGGACAGATTAAGTGTATATAACGACCACTGACAATCAGTTTGCATATTAGCATATGAACACACCTGACATAACTGTGAAGCCCGTTTGTCACTTTCACAAATTGTATGCTGTATATTAGCATTTTTATGGTGTATCTACTATCTATTCTGCATCTAGCATGAGGCACATCTATTCTGCATCTAGCTTGAGGCAAAATGTTTAACCAGCTCTGTGTGTGTGTGTGTGTGTGTGTGTGTGTGTGTGTGTGTGTGTGTGTGTGTGTGTGTGTGTGTGTGTGTGTGTGTGTGTGTGTGCAGGCAGGCGGGTGTGTGTGCAGGCGGGTGGGCGGGCGGGCTGGGGGGGGGGGGGACAGTATCTCTGTAGCCATTAAACGAAACGGGTTTCTTACATTGATGCTCCTACATCATGCAAGCACCAGTTAAAGTTACTTTTCATCCCTCATATACTGTGTGCACAGTGCACATCCCATAACCCACACACTGCACATCATTTTGGAGCTCATATCTTTGAACGGGTAAGGGCTAGTCTGTACTAATTATGGTATCAAGTAGCCTACAATGACTGCCTTCGAATACTGTTAACCCCCCGGCTCCACCGGGCATGTCGAGCGTCGCGTCAACGTCAACGCTGGGAACGCTCCCGTTTTAATCAATGAAGGGTGCTCCACTGCCGACGGTAACGTCAACGTCGGACGCTACGGTGACGGCGTCCAAACTCGAAAATCGCCCCGGTTCAATTTTTTGACGGCGTCCACAACGTCCAGTCATGTATAAAATATGATTAAATGCATTGTATTGTATTGTATTGTATTTAAATGTAGGCTATTATACGTGCTTTTCTGCTGTTGGCTGTATCCGTTCACGTCATTCACAAGGGTGACTAGATGTCCCAAAAATCCTAGCCTATTTTTTTATGTAATTACAGCGGTCTTCTTTGATAAAATTATGTAGGCCTATAAACACAACAGGCTGTCATGACAAAACAAAGTGGTCAGTGGTGCATTATGCTCTTAGTAAGGGAAAGTTAGCCTATTGCTAGACCAATCTGGGAACTAAATCTAAATCACTAGCTTTCTTCACAAATGTGTTCATAAAGGTGTCTACTATCACCTCTGAACAAAAGTTGTCAAACCCAACTCCCTTGACATACTTTGTGGGTGCCAATCAAAGTTGGGGGTATCGGGATACCCAGGGCCTGGGATTAAAGGGGGGAAAATTTAAAATGGCCAATATGAACGTATGAGGTGTGTAATTTGGGTATTGTTATGCTGCTGAATCCATTCCAACCATTAGTTATCAGTAAAAATGACTCCTTGGCCATTACAAAAGTCCTAATTGGCTAAGGCTTAGCCAATCATGTCATTCGAGTCCTGTTAGTCCCTGTTTTAACCCCTGTGTTTGAGTGTTCCTTGTCAGATTGTATCATGTTATCCTGTGTGTCATGATGTGTGCTTACCCACCTGATTTTTTTTTTTATTGACAAATGACAATATTATTTGTCTCATGGACAGACAAAAGTAGCTGTGGCCTATTTTATGGCCAAGGAGTCATTTTAACTGAAAACTAATGGTTGGAATGGATTCAGCAGCCCCAAAATACCCAAATTACACACCTCATACGTTCATATTGGCCATTTTTTATTTCCCCCCCTTTAATCCCAGGCCCTTGGGATACCCAATAACTTTGATTGGCTCCCAAAAAGTATGTCAAGGGAGTTGGGTTTGACAAAGTTCAGAGGTGATAGTAGACACCTTTATGAACACATTTGTGAAGAAAGCTAGTGATTTAGATTTAGTTAGTAGCAATAGGCTAACTTTCCCTTAGTATCTCTGCTGTGAACATAGTGTGCTCTATACGTTCACATTCAGGTCACAAATAGTTTTATTCCTGTTTGATAGTGATTTTCATGTTGTTTTGGAAATGGGCTGTATTGGCCATAGAATGAATACCTTACAGTCACAGCCGCTGCGCTGCGGTGGAGCCGGTCGGACGTCAATGTGACGGCGTCAATGAAGCCGCCACGACGCAGAGCAACGCGACGCCGCCAGTGGAGCCCTGGCCTTAAGAAACCCAGGAGTCTGAACTACAAGTTCATGTGCAGACTCGACGTAGCTCTGTCAGGTACACGTCTACCATTAGAGTGCCTCTTTAGCTCCGGTGGGGCTCGGTGAATGTACTCTTTGTAATTATTATCTTTGTAATGTATTGTATTTTTACACTGTGGGCCTTGAGCCTGTAATAAAGTTTATATTATAATGGATGTGAATGGGGAAAAAAAAAGATTTTTCAAAGCCTCAATATTGCTATTTAAAGTTCTAAAAGAAAAACATCTACGTGATATTAATAAAAAAGGAACAAAAAAACAGTAGTTACTGTGCAAAACAGGGGTTTTCCCCCGAAAATACATGTTTTAATTAGTTTAATCATCTGAAACAGGCAGAGGGCAGAGAGAGAGAGAGAGAGAGAGAGAGAGAGAGAGAGAGAGAGAGAGCAGTGCATCTAGGGTGACTCGCACTGACCAGGAAGTTGTGGATCTATAGGCTCACCCTCAACATAAAATGTATTTTAATTGTAATTCTGCCCATTTAAATTATATTTACCCAATTGAATCTCTTAGTTACATCGCTATCGTTCATGTGAACTATTTGTTGAAGCGTATTTATTATATGTATCGAAATCACTATGACCGCGCAGCGCCATACTGCGCCGCCGCCGTACCTCGCATCACCGCACCGCGGGGAAAGAACGAAAGGACTTTGTCCCACTGCATAACTCCACCCCCGGTAGCAAAAGTGAATGCTTTTTCTGGTTGGCCAGTCAGGGACCAATCAGAAGGCTGACAAAGGGTGAATTGATTATGTAATTTAACTTTTTGATGTCTTTGACCATGGTTTCACTGGGCCCGATTCATCAAGCACTTTACGGCCAAATTACACCCATAGTTTGATCTTACCGGCACATACAGTAGGACAATTCCCAAGTTAGGGTCAGATTCAACAGTGATTTTTTGTCAGGGATTTTGAAGGTAAAACAGAAATATAAGCCATACTTAGTCACTTTATTTACACTATATTTACGACCAGATTGATGAATCGGGCCCATTGTTTTGGTGTGTAAGTGTTTGTGTTCACAGCTGTGATGGATTCCATGTGATCTTCCTGATTGTTTGTTTGTGTATGAGATTGGTGCTCTCCCGTTTCACACTGTAGCCTGAGGAAGAGCTTTGTGCTTGAAACGTCACACAGTTTGTTTGGTGCAATAAAAGCACTTATCTCATTGGAGCCCTCAGTGTGCGAGTGTTTATTCATTTATTTTCAGTATACTATCCGTCTGTGACCCATGATACTGACCATGATACTGTCAAGATACTGACCATGATACTGACCATGATACTGTCAAGATACTGACCATGATACTGACCATGATACTGACCATGATACTGACCATGATACTGACATGATACTGACATGATACTGACCATGATACTGACATGATACTGACCATGATACTGACATGATACTGACATGATACTGACCATGATACTGACATGATACTGACATGATACTGACCATGATACTGACCATGATACTGACCATGATACTGACCATGATACTGACATGATACTGACCATGATACTGACATGATACTGACATGATACTGACCATGATACTGACATGATACTGACCATGATACTGTCAAGATACTGACCATGATAATGTCAAGCTACTGACCATGATACTGACCATGATTGATACTGTCAAGATACTGACCATAATACAGACCATGATACTGACCATAATACTGTCAAGATACTGACCATGATACTGTCTAGATACTGACATGATACTGTCAACATACTGACCATGATACTGACCATAATACAGACCATGATACTGACAAGATACTGACCATGATACTGACCACGATACTGTCAAGGTACTGACCATTATACTGTCAAGATACTGACCATGATATTACTGACCATGATACTGTCAAGATACTGACCATGATACTGAACACTATACTGTCAAGATTCAGATTCAGATTTCTTTATTAACCATTGTGTAATACACATAGGAATTTGCTTTGGCATACTACATTTTTGCATTCAAATCAATTTTTTCACATATAACATAAACAAAAACAAAAACAAACAAACACAAAAACACCGACAGAACGCAACACGTAGTCACCACAGCTGCCATGGACGGCGCTATCTTGGAGAACCTGCGCAACAATTTCGGGCGGTCAAACAAAATCACACCCGTGTGAACTTATTCAAACAAGAATACAGGAGGGGAAAAAAGAAAAGGCATAATGTGGAAGGGGGGGGGGGGGGGGGTTGCCTGTACGAACAGATAGGGGCGGTGTGCATGGGGGGGGGGGGGGGGGTGAAAGGCGGGTGAGTGGTTGTGAGTGTGCATGCGTATATGAACTGCTACCCTCGGGTAGACGTTATAGAGTCCCAGTTAAAAACAAGAAAAGACATCTGAACAGATACAAATACTCATTCATTCCCATATCTGTTAATCTGCTAAACTCAGATACTGACCATGATACTGACTATGATTCTGACATGAAATTGACATGATACGGACCATGACATGACACTGACATGATACTGACTATGATGCTGACATGGTACTGACATGATTCTGACCATGATACTGAAATGATACTAACCATGATACCGGCCATGATACTGATACTGATCATGATACTGACAGGGAGAGGGCAAGAAAGGTTAATAGCACATTATACAGTGGAGATGTATACCATCCGAATGGCATTGGAGTGGGAGCAACCCAAGCCTAAGAAAGCACCAGCGATCCAGCATCTGTTCTGGGCAATTTAATACTAGGAAGATCTAGTAACAGACTAGATATTACATGACATATTGGAGATTCATTCAAGAGCAGTAAATCATAAGCAAGGCAACACAGTCATATTCAACTGGATTCTGGCACACATTGGCATTTTGGGAAGTATGCCAGGGGTAGGCGACTTTAGGCACAGGTGCCAACATTGGCACAAGGGAGGATGATCACTGGCATAAGGGAGACTGGGAAGGGAGTCTGGGAGATAGGTAGGTTATTGCTCCAAAGATCATTGCAACCTGATGTGAAAGAGAATATGTCTAAAGAAAGAAAATTAAAATTAAGAAAATTAACATTAGCCACCGTCGATCACTCTATTCTGATTGATAAACTCAAAGGTATTGAGCCATATAAGGATGTCCACGATCAATCACAACACCAGAGGCAGCTCCACCAATCATGTTCAACGTAGATTTAACACTATAGGCTCTAATTCATTCTCCTGCCATACCAGCAACATGTGGAACACCCTTAGCCTTAAAGGAAAGCAAATCCCTAGCCTCCTTCAAAATTGGCATGAAACCTTCAGGCGGCTGCTACTCGTGACTTGTAAATATAGACTAAGCCCCCATGCTACCACCCCCCCTTTTTTCTGCCTTTGTATTTGATGTTATGCTTTTTCTGCTTTTGAAATTGATGTTATCCTAGATAAAGTAGGCTACTATGTTCAATCCGTCTGTCTTTCAATGTTATATGAGATACCTAAAGTGTGGTTCCTGTGGAAATAAGCCGTAGTGCTTTCTAGGATCTCCTTTTAGTTGACCGTGTACCAACCAGTGATTTGTGCTGTAGTGAAACTGTACCCTTTTCTATTGCAAACTGCTAATAAACTCTTCAATCAATCAATTTACATTCAAAATCTGTTGCAAATATTTAATTTTTATGTCACAATTAAACTATATGCAAGAAAGGAAGGATATGATTGAAGGAATGGAGATATTAGCAGGAGTAGGAATGAAGGTAATATTGGAATGTAGTGGAAGTACACCTTCAAATAGGACCAGAATATGATTAGTAGGAAGGAAGATACCATAGAGGCAGGGGGAAAACACTTCTGTGATTAGATACAGAGTTAAATAACTCCAGCAGATGGCAGGCTTGGCAGCAATGTAACACAATTGATACATGGTACATGTAATCTGTTAAACTCGGAGGTTGTTTTTTTGGGATGGAAATCAAGTTGTAGTTGGTTGTACCTTTTGCTAACCAGGATAAGAATGACGAATGAGACGGTTTTTGTGGTTTTGTAATGTTTCGTTCCTGAGCTAGCCCGGAAGAGCGAATCTGTGAATCTCTTGCTATCTTTACTTCAGTCTGTGACTGGAGGTAGAATTGCCAGCATATTTAAAGTAAATATTGGATCAAATACTTTCTGCCATTTCCACTAGGAAAGTGGAGGTAGGTAGAATGTTCATGGGACAATTGCCCACAATGCCCAGCAAATGTGAATGGCTGTGAGGCCTATAAAATATTAAAATATTTGTATATGATTAATATATTGTAATAAATGTGGGTTTTAAACCTTTCTGCAATAAAGCAGATAATGCCAGACCCTGGAAATACCACAGACAACGACTTAATATAGAAAAGAGCAATCTTTATTAACAGTACTCCACTTTAACAATAAAAGCATTAGAATGAATGGGCATCAGAATAAGCATTAGAATGAATGGGCATCAGAATAAGCATTAGAATGAATGGGCATCAGAATAAGCATTAGAATGAATGGGCATCAGAATAACCATTAGAATGAATGGGCATCAGAATAACCATTAGAATGAATGGGCATCAGAATAACTAAGGCAATAAACCGTGCTTTAATCCCACACAATAATAAAACCGTTCTACACTACAACCAGGCTCATAGGAAGCAGTACAAAATAAAGCGACTTGTTCGGGTACTTAACTCGCCCTGTCGGCGCGACCCCCCGGGGTCTGAGCTTGTGACGTCGTCCAACTCCCCGGGAATTGTCTGGCTGGACGGCGTGCTGTGCTGCCTCGTTTGGTTGGGGTCAGCGTCAACGCAGGTCGGCGGAGCAGGCGGCCAGTCACTCTGCTAGTTTCCCCAGCCCTGTCTAACTACAGGAGGCCAGAACGCAGCCTCCCCTCCTGCTACGTGAAACAGCTACAGCTCCCCACTCACTGTCTGTCTTCACCGTCGGCAGGACTATCACCAGCGAACGGCCCCTCCCGTGCCCCAGAGTGCCGTGCCGCGAGACGTGTGCTCCGATCCTGTCACAAAGTCTCAATGACTGTTTTAACATGTCGGCGTCTTCTTCCGCCCTCACCCACACGTGAAATCAATAGTCAATCACCAGCGTCGCCGCTCTCCTAACACGGCTGCATTCCTAGCGTCAATCACTGCGTCAGTGCGTCAGTGTGTTCATCAATATTCATCACACTCCTCCCCCTCTTGAAGAAGTGGACTCGTCCTCGAGTCTATGTTGACAGGTCGTAGTCAGTCATCCAAACTGCTGGTCTCCGCTGGCGTGCTGGACGTCCTCCCCTTAACGTTGGCGCCACCGGAGCATCGTGTCCCCACCGCCCAGGATGGGATACAGACAGGTCCAAGGGCTGGGCCAATTCAGTGGCTACGGAACCTGTTGGCATGGTGACGTCTCGTAACCCGGCTGGTGAGCTCCGCTGGTGTGCTGAACGTTCCCCCCTCAACTCTGGCGCCGCTGAAGCTAGATGGACTGGTTGGCCGAGACCGGCCACAGGCGCATCCGTGGGGGGGGTCATTTCAGCTACTCCATCTCCTGGCGGGCCTGCCTGTTGTCCTCTGGCAACCTGCACGACAGGCTCTCTGTCCCGCTGCAATACTGGTGACCTCACTTCTGACGACTGGGTACTTGGTTGCCTTCTTCCATCCTCGGTCGCCCCTGCCGGCATTGTCCTCGCCTCCGCTGGGACATCTCGGCTGGGCGGACGAAGCTGGACCCAACTGGCACCAGATGGGACCCCCGTTTGGATCGGACCGTCCCTCTGTTCACTTCTGCTGAGGGTCTCCCCTGCCTCCGATGGTACTGGCAAAGAGGAAGTAAAAGGTTTGAGTCGATTGAAATGTATAACAGTCTCTGAGCCTCCCTCGACTGGCACTAGCCTGTACAGGACATCAGTCACCCGGTCCACCACTCTAAAGGGACCTTTATACCGTCTCTGGAGCTTAGGGCACACTCCACGCTTCTTAGCCTTGTTCTGTAACCAAACAAGTTCTCCCTCAGAATAATACTGGAACTTAGCTTTAAAGTCATATGCCACTTTTTGATGTCCTGAGGCCCTGGCCTGATGTTTCTTAACTGCCTCCACTACAGTGGACAGCGTCTCCCCCAGCCTAGATACATATTCGCCCACTGAAGCAAAGGACTCCTGGTTGCCTGTGTTTAGCATGACATCAACTGGCAAAACGATTTCTTGCCCAAACAACACCCTGTAGGGTGTGAAAAGGGTGCTAGCGTGAACACTGCTACGATATGCCAACATAACGTAAGGTAGAAGTTTGTCCCAATTGGACTGGTTATCTGCAATAAATAGGGACAGCATGTCCAAAAGGGTGCGATTAAATCTCTCAATCATCCCATCGGATTCTGGCCGATAAGGTGTAGTACGGGTTTTGTGCATATGCAAAAGGTTACACAATTCTCTAAACAGATTGGACTCAAAATTGCGACCTTGATCAGAGTGTAAACTACGAGGGGCCCCATAACGACAAACCCACTCCTCAGTCAAAACTTTGGCCACTGTACAGGCTTCCTGATTAGGCAGGGGGAAAGCCTCTGTCCATTTTGAGAAATAATCACCGACCACCAGTATGTACTTATTCTTCCCTGGAGTCTCAGGGAGCGGGCCCAGAATGTCAAGTGCCACCCGCTCAAAAGGCCTTGAAGTCACGGATGGCTGTAAAGGGGCCCGTGGTCGTTTCCCTTGTGTTTTTCGAGAACCACAATCTACACATTCTTTAACCCATGTCTTAACGTCCCCAAACCACCCCAGCCAATAAAATCGATCTTTAACCTTCCCCTGCAGTTTTTGCACCCCCAGGTGGCCCCCAGTGGCAACATTGTGCAACTGCTCTAAAACCTCTGGCACCATTGACTGGGGTAAGACAACCTGTACCTTAGCTGCAGCATCAGAATGGGCAGGAGGGAACCTCACTAGTCTGCCTCCCTGTACCTTAAGCTGAGGCCAAATGTGAGCATATTTCTGTAAATCAGGATCGCCTGGAATTACACTGTCAGAAGCCGCCATCTTACAGTTAATGATTCGCTGTAATTCACTGTCTGCCATCTGTGCCTGAGACAGCTCGTCCAGCTCACTAGCCACCGTGGCATGTGGTGCCTCGTGTACTACACATACTTTTGGGTTAGCCTTGACTAGCACTCCCTGAGGGGGGTCCTGCCCAACCTGCTGCTGCTTTTCAAGGAAGCCTGGTAGCCTAGAGAGGGCGTCAGCATTGCTGTGTAGCTTGCCTGGCCGATGGACAATGGTGTATTGGAAATTTGCAAGCTGTTCAATCCAGCGAGCCAGCTGCCCCTCTAAAGCCTGAAAGTTGTGTAGCCACCGCAGAGAATTATGGTCAGTTCGCAACACAAACTCTTTGCCTAGCAAATAATGTCTAAAGTGCTTTGTATAGACCACCATAGCCAAAAGCTCCTTTTTTGTAGTAGCATATTTACGTTCTGATTTTGTGAGGGCCCTACTGGCATATGCAACCACTCGTTCCATCCCCCCCTCCTCCTGAGATATCACAGCTCCAATCCCCACATCACTGGCATCTGTATCCAAAATAAAAGGTTTACAGGGGTCAGGATATGCCAACACAGGGGCCGTAATCAATCTAGTCTTAAGCTGGTCGAAAGCACATTGACAGGCCTCAGTCCAGTGAAAGCGCTTTCCCTGCTCTGTCAGCTTGTGTAAAGGACGAGCAATCTCTGCAAAACACTTTACAAACCTCCTATAATAGGACGCTAACCCAATAAAGCTGGAAACCTCTGTCTGATTGGTAGGGACGGGCCACTCTCTCACTGCCTCTACCTTAGCTGGGTCTGGCCCCACTCCCTCAGCCGATATAACATGCCCCAGGTAATGAACTTCGGTAGAAAATAAGTTACACTTGGATGGTTTGACTTTAAGGTTAGCTTGCTGCAGTTTTCCCAATACCTTATCAAGACGGGACAGATGTTCCTGAAAAGTACGGCCAAACACTATGATATCGTCCAAGTAAACTAAACATGTAGTCCACTGCAAATCTGCAAGGATTAAATCCATTAACCTCTGAAAAGTGCTAGGTGCATTACAAAGGCCAAAACTCAGCACATTAAATTCAAACAGTCCCTGACGGGTGGCAAAAGCTGTCTTATGTCGATCCTCAGGTGCTACTTCCACCTGCCAATAGCCACTAGCCAAGTCTAAGGTGGAAAACCAACGAGCATGTGACAGACTATCTAGGGCATCATCAATCCTAGGAAGGGGATATGCATCTTTTTTAGTAACCTCATTGAGTTTCCTATAATCAACACAGAAACGGAGGCCACCGCCCTTCTTTTTTACCAGCACAACTGGTGCTGCCCATGGACTACAGGAGGGACGGATTATCCCATTATCCAACATTTGTGTCAAATTATTGGTTACTTCTTGCTGTAAATGAAGGGGAACTCGTCGTGGGTGCAGCTTAATGGGTTGTGCATCCCCAGTGTCAATTTTATGTGACGTTAAATGAGTTCTGCCCAGGTCTGTGTCACCCCGACTGAACACATCCATGTACTTGTGGAAGGACTGCCTAATTGCTCTCACCTCGTCTGGGCCCAAACCTTTCTCTCCCACCCCAAAATGGCCCATAAGAGTCTCAACTGTCCAAGGTGGCAATAGGGTTTCTCCCTCCCCGTCCTCACACTGCTCTGTCGTCTCCTCCCCTACATCAATATCAGTAAATAGTGTACCTATTTTCATGCCACTCTTCAGCTGTAAGTTATCATTAGTAACATTAATGACTCGCACCGGTAGTTTACCTTGCTGTACACTACAAACAATTCGGGCTACCAAAATGTCACTATGTTTGGAAATGTATGGGGATGGTTCTAACATCCCTTTGGCATAGTCCCCCCACCCACTCTGGACCTTTCCCCACACAATGGCCTCAGTACGGGGGGGCACCACCGTGTCAGTGTGGACAACAACTATTTGGGGTTCCAGTGATGGATCGAGATCGACTAAAGGAAGTAGCTTTCCCATTATTCGACACTGTTTACTTCCCAGATCGACGACAGCGCCATACTTTGCCAAAAAGTCAAACCCAAGCAAAACCTCTTTAGAAGGAATATCAGAGACCAGAAAGTCTGCAATGAGTGCAAGTGAATCGAATTGACAAACAGTCTGCCAGGAACCCAAAATTTGCATCCCCCCACCATTAGCTGCTGTAGCCCGCCCAATATAGTTTGCTAGGTCGCCTCCACCCTTCGTAACAGAAAGCCACAGTTGTTTAGGAATAATTGAGCGTGAGGCTCCAGTATCAACCAATACGTAGCAATCTGACCCACCTATTTTAGCTTTCAGATATCCAGAACCACTAGCAGGGGCCACAGTTGACATAGAAACGGGGGCGGGCATTGGACCCTTTGTGCACGCCCCCTCTAGTTTCCCTGTAAATAAGGACATTCACGTCGCATGTGGCGAGTACACCCACACTCCCAGCATCCTTTGTTTCGTTCAATATCACGTTTAAATGGAGAGGGCACTTGAACTTTATGTGCAAAAGGAGCCGATGCTGATGGTGTGGGTGTATGGCCAGATGTACTGGGGCGGCCCATCGACTGTACAGTCGATTGCAGAGACTTAACCTCCTGTCGTAGGCCCTCCACCACCCCAAGCAGGGAGTCCATTCGCTCATCACTGCTAGATTTATCAACCACCCCACGCACCTTAGCATCAGTCATTGAGCACCCTCCCTCTAAACCCCTAATGAGCTCAAGCTCTGCAGCCATGTTAATTGCTTCCTCCAATGTTGCCGGCTTGACACTACGAAGGCTGATACGCAAATCCCCATTTCCCACATGTGCAATAAAATGGTCTTTTGCCAACACGTCCTGGGTATTAAGATCTATTGTGGGGTATGCTTTAGCAACCAAACGGCGAAGTGCAATGCCAAATTCTCTGACAGACTCATTATGTAATCTCCTACGTGAAGAGAAGCTAGCCCGATTCCAGTCCTCACTATCACATGGATCTAAACACCTCCCCATTGCAGATTTTAGCGAGGTATAATTAGTTTTAGCAGATGCAGACAACCCACTATAAACCTCCCGAGCTCGACCCGACAAAAGCAGACTCATAAACTTTAATCTCAGGGGTTCATCCCAATTATTGACATCAGCTGCCATTTCAAATTGTTCAGCCCAATCAGCCCATTCCCGCCCTGTGCCCGTAAAAGTTTCTGGCATAAAGACTGGCCGTGGCATTGCAGACAAATTAGGCCGGGCAACATTGTCAACCTGATTGTTGCCCTCTTCTACTAGATTTTCAGGACCTGGCATTTTTTTAATATATCCCACCGCTGCCACCAGTGTAATAAATGTGGGTTTTAAACCTTTCTGCAATAAAGCAGATAATGCCAGACCCTGGAAATACCACAGACAACGACTTAATATAGAAAAGAGCAATCTTTATTAACAGTACTCCACTTTAACAATAAAAGCATTAGAATGAATGGGCATCAGAATAAGCATTAGAATGAATGGGCATCAGAATAAGCATTAGAATGAATGGGCATCAGAATAAGCATTAGAATGAATGGGCATCAGAATAACCATTAGAATGAATGGGCATCAGAATAACCATTAGAATGAATGGGCATCAGAATAACTAAGGCAATAAACCGTGCTTTAATCCCACACAATAATAAAACCGTTCTACACTACAACCAGGCTCATAGGAAGCAGTACAAAATAAAGCGACTTGTTCGGGTACTTAACTCGCCCTGTCGGCGCGACCCCCCGGGGTCTGAGCTTGTGACGTCGTCCAACTCCCCGGGAATTGTCTGGCTGGACGGCGTGCTGTGCTGCCTCGTTTGGTTGGGGTCAGCGTCAACGCAGGTCGGCGGAGCAGGCGGCCAGTCACTCTGCTAGTTTCCCCAGCCCTGTCTAACTACAGGAGGCCAGAACGCAGCCTCCCCTCCTGCTACGTGAAACAGCTACAGCTCCCCACTCACTGTCTGTCTTCACCGTCGGCAGGACTATCACCAGCGAACGGCCCCTCCCGTGCCCCAGAGTGCCGTGCCGCGAGACGTGTGCTCCGATCCTGTCACAAAGTCTCAATGACTGTTTTAACATGTCGGCGTCTTCTTCCGCCCTCACCCACACGTGAAATCAATAGTCAATCACCAGCGTCGCCGCTCTCCTAACACGGCTGCATTCCTAGCGTCAATCACTGCGTCAGTGCGTCAGTGTGTTCATCAATATTCATCACAATATTAATGCTTTTATTTTAAACATGCATGTAAAAGTGGCCGGTGGCCGGCCTGTACCACTGCCATTTATAAACATACCTTATTTACTGAGAGCCAATGTCAATATACTATCAATATATCACTAACAATCTGTCAATTGCACAATAATCATGTATACAAGCTATTCAAAAGAGACAAAATCATGTATATTTTTTATATTTAAAGACAAATTACATATTTGTCTTTCTTTTTTTAAATAATAATGTATAAACGTTTTTCCCCCCAACAATTTCGGGGACCCCCTGCAGTATATCCCCGCGGACCCCCTGTTGAAGACCTCTTATAATTGCAGTCTATAACTAAAATACCTTTAACGTTTTATTTATTTTAGAAACAGTTAATCTTTTACTCAAGTTGATGATGTCATTTGTCTGTGTGTGTTAGTTGTCCCTGTTGAGCACAGATCTTCAACCTTTAACTGGCTGAAGTGCATTGGACTTTATACCTGTTTTATACTTTGTCTATTAGAAAATAGCTGATTCATCTCCAATCCAGGTTAATCCTCCTCCATGTTGATTCATTCTTTCTTTCTTTCAGCCTAGATGTAAAGATGGTGCATCTACATGTGATCTACGACTAGACACATTCCCCTAGTCTCCTCATAATAATTTCAGTTCTGATTCTCCTTAGCTGCACTGCACCAGAGGTAAATTACACTGCAATTAACCTACAGTTTGAGAAATTAAATTGGCATAGCCTTTACATAAGATTTACAATTTACATTCAGGACAATGGTTTATTTGTATGTTTGTTTATTGTGTTTTGTTTCATTTTATCTTTTTATAATTTGAGGTCATCCAATAAACTATAGGCAATAGCCAGTCAACAAAAATGGTTCAATCATAATGGTTCTTTCACTACTCACTTTGTGCCTTATTTGGTGTTAAAAATGAGAGAGAAATGGTGTTGGCTGGCCGTGCACCGACATTTGTCTGGTCACCTAAGATGCTGTTTATAAACAAAATATACATTTTCAGTGTGTGTGGCGTAAATGTATGCAAAACATACAGTACAGTAGCAGGCTTGGGCAGGCAGTGGCTCAAGGGTAGAGTGGCTGTTAGAGTGGCCGGATGGGAACCACAAACTGGGAACTGCGAGGTTCCCACGCTTCCCCAGAGAAGTTCACCTAAGTCAGCATAGATGCATTTTTCTTGGTAAAGTGGCCAAGGAAGAAATGCTATCCTACATTTTTCAAATAAACCACATGGTGGCCCTGTAACAAGCAGATTTCCTTGAAACTTTGCATGCATAGTCCTTGGAGGACTATTATGCCAGACACTCTAATAGCTATGTCTTTTATTTTACTATTATTATATTTACTTACTTTTGTTCCTATTTTACCGACAGTATAACTATTACCGGTAGATGTTTTCTTTTTAAATAAAATAATGGATAACACAAAAAGGAGAGATGGTTTCCATTGTGGTCTTGAGTATTCTCCTGTGTTTCATTCTTACTGCTGTTGCTGCTGTGACACCTGAATGTCCCTCCAGGTATCAATAAAGGTTTATTTTTGTCTTCTCTTAATGTTATATCAGGGAACTGCCTGGTGGTGAAAACATATGTTGGAGATGATGCTGTTCTTCCATGTGAGATTGATCCTTCCATTGATCCCTCTATTGAACGAGCTGACACAACCTTAGAGTGGATCAGACCGGATCTACCACTAGATGAATATGTTCATTACCAGAGGGACTCACGTGAATATGTTCAGAATAAGAATCCTTCCTACAGAAACAGAACATCTGTCTTCATAGATGAGGTCAAGAAAGGCAACATGTCCCTCAAACTGTCCAGAGTGAGATCATCTGATGAAGGAATCTACACATGCATCCTTGATGAATTCAACAAGAAATTCACTGTTCAACTCATTGTTGGTAAGGCAACTGTACTGAGAAATTATAATTGGGGGGAAATATTGTTAAAATAGTTTTGGATCAGTCTGCCCTCACTTTTGAAATATCAGATGGCCTGATAGTTGTGGGCCAGTTCAAGGATAACCAGCCATAAGTCTCTCACTGCTCACACAATCTCATGCATCTAGTTTTAGATGCTTTGGTTGGTACAGAAAGCGTATGACCTAGCTATAGACAGGTTTCTGGTCCACGTTACACTGATAAAACTAGATGCGTGCGCAGGGTCCGGTACCAAAATTAGCCAATGAAACCAGCGCTCCCAAAACAACAGGTTTGGGGATTGGACGGAATTGATTACATGATACAGTCAGCTGTGCATTTAGTCTCAATGTTTGTAAACAAGAAACCCATCTATAGGGCAGTCACTCTTTTTTTTGTCCCAATCTCATTGAACATAATATACCCTCAAAACAATCTTACCAAAAGGTTTAAATGAAAAGAAAGAGAGGGAGAGAAAAAAACAACAACACGTAAACCACTATTTACCTAAATATATATATATATATATATATCATATAAACGGCTAAACAGTTTTTATCATATCTGCTTTGAGACAGCAGAGACAATCTGTTTTGAGATGATACTGTATCAAGGAGTGCAATTATTATACATGATTGGCCACACCTGTGTACAGGGTTAAGGAACAGAATATCCTTCATTTATCAACATCAAGATTGAGCAAGATGGTCTTGGAAATACACAACGCATGTTTGCTGGGGCATTTCCTGGTATTATAATGAATAATATAGGCCCCACTCGGGTGTTTTGTGTCACAGTACATTTGCACATACGTGAAATTTGTCCTCTGCATTTACCCATCCTATAACAACTAGAAGCAGTGAGCAGCGCTTGGGGAGCAATTAGGAGTTTAGTTAAGAGTCTTGCTCAGGGACACACTTCAACACATTGTTGGGAATCATACTTGGGACAACCAGGGTCTCTGGCTCCCAGGCGGGCTCACTAACCACTCAGCTTGCTATGGCCACCCTGTTTGGAAAGTGAAAAAGGTTATTCTTTTTTTAAATCAGCCAGCACAGAATTGAAACAAGCATACAAGTGAGACTAATATCATGAACAGAAACTCCACAGAGGTTAAATGCATATATATATATATGTCACAGTTTTTTTGAGTTTCAGTGAAATTGAGAACAGGAGCGCTCGTCGTGCGGCGCGGGGCGGAACAAGCGGTCGCTTTGATCCACAAAAAACGATAACGACAACGTAGCGTCGGCAGGAATGATAGCGCCTCACCCCACGGAGGTTAGGGTTAGGGTTAGGCATAGTTTTACTGAGGTTAAGGTTAGGGTTAGGGTTAGAGTTAGGCATAGTAAGCTAATGGCTAAACACAGCCGAGCTAGGCTAGTAGATAAACAACGAAAGAGGTGTCGCAAACGAGTGAATGGCTGTTGTCGCCATCTCATGGTGACTGGCAGTCGGTGGCATTTAAAGGCAAACTTGGCATTTAAAAGTCGGGCGTTGGAAGATTGCATTCAGATGAGACGCACATAAACCTTCAGCGCTAAACTGGGGTGTTGCCAGGTTTGCTCATTATAAGTGACTTTGGTCTAATTTTCCTGTAAAGTCTCTAGTTGCGTGTTGCTTTTGTTTGGGCTTGTTTCTGAAGTGTAGTTGCTTATTTGGCCTTGCTTTCAACATTCTTTAAGAAAATAGCTAATGTAATAGAGCTCAAGTGGTGAAACTGTTGGGCTTATTTTCATAGACCTGGTCGCTTGTTTCACTCACAGAGTTTGGCAGCTTTGCCACGGCCTCTCTTCGTCAAAACAGCACAGCAGCGCTATATAACTATTTTCCTTTGGTCTCGAGAGTTGAGAATTTTGTATTTACGGTAGTTAAAATGTGCCACGGGAAAATGTATCTATAATATAAATATAACTCGGAGGAGAGCAGAGCCCATCAGCCCAGAGTCACACCAGCTGCTGCTGGAGTTGATTGGTTTGACGTCTTTTCACTGGCATGATTTAATTGATTATTTGAGAAAGATTACAATAGTATAGTCTACACATTACAGCTTGTAGATCTGCTGTTATAAATAATATGCAACTCGTCTTCATCCTATGATCTGGGAGAAGGATGTGGTGCCTGTTGTTCTAGCTTCTATAGGAGTCTCCACCGCCTCATTGATCATTTGTTTAATTGGCTTGTTCACCGGCACATTGACTCTCGATCGGAATTCTGAATTATTTATTTCAATCAGACTGAATAAATACTGTAATATTAAAAAAATACTGTTGATGTAAATGCTAAAACTGAGTGTAGTCAGTGTACACATGAATGGTCATTTCTGTTTTGAGGACAAACAATGGATTAATGTCGTGATTTCAAGTAAAACACAGACATGGCTTATCCCGTCCGAATCTGCCATAATAATCACAGAGGACGTGGGGTAAAGATTACTTTACCCCACGTCCTCAGGTAATGTTAATCCAGGGGGAATAGGGCTTTAGTCAGCTAATGAATACTACCACATCCACAAAAACATTAGGTTGTCATAAAATCGTTATTGGTCTCAGTCTTGATAACAACAAGTAGCCACAACTATGCTGCATGATTAAACAGTTTTTTGAAAAGTAAAGCTGCAATTCAACATGTCCAAACAGCCTGAATCAGTGACGGCTCCAGAAAATTATGACTGGGGGGGCTATGGGGGAGCTGACTTTTTTAGAGCAGGGGCGAATGAATTTTGGCAACAAACAATAATGAATAACACTAATACAACAAACGAGATTCAATGATCCTAGTTTAATGGGCCACATAAAGAAAATACACGTTACAAATTGTTTAGTGTTAATAATGTTATGAATGTCAGCATATAGCAATTCACATTACTTCCAATAATACTTGCTAATGATATTGACGTGTGGTTCAGTGTTGACATACTATAATAGCCTGGGTGCAAGCCCTACTCAACTACACCCCCTGTTGGTGAAGTGTGTGAAAGAGGCTGGCAAGCCAGGCTAATGACATTTAAATGATAATGCCATCTTAAATGAAACAAACCAACTGATTGGCATGCTAACCCAGACTTCAGGTTAAGATAGCAATCCAAAATGATTAATGATAGGACTATGAGCTTAAACTTGATCATTATTCAACTATTTAATGTCATCATAAAGATGTGAAACAAAACAAAACACCTGAGAACAGCACTGAGAACAGAACTCACTGCATACCCCTACAACAATAGTGCAATAGGGCCTATTGCATAGCCTATTATATATTAAAAGGTAAAGAAAAGAAATGCTCCACTTAAAAAACACAAATAAGGTTGTAAACTCTTATTATGGCTTTAACAATTTGCCTTATAATAAGGCTCAACTGTGCAGTAAATTGACACATGAGATTTTTTTTTTAAAGATAAAGGTCCCATTTTTGTAAATAAGGCTCTGTAGTAAAAGCAGACAGCACTGCTGAAGTCCACAGAAAATCAAGTACTCATAGGCTCACTTCCATTATGCTTCTTATGCCTGCTGTTATTTGTCCACATAATATGCATATGTGCAATAGTGCACTAAGATAAGCTATAACACATATTACACCAAAAAGCAATCAAAGCATAGCAATCAGAGCAAATAATCAGAGCAATCATCAGAGCAATCAGAGCAATTCAGAGAAATCAGAGCAATCAGAGAAATCAGAGCAATCAGAGAAATCAGAGCAATCAGAAATTCAGAGCAATCAGAGCAATTCAGAGAAATCAGAGCAATTCAGAGAAATCAGAGCAAAAGCTAATGTCATGTTATGATGGCATTAATAATGATGACATCCTAAAGATGTGAAACAATCACAGACAGTCCTGCCAAGACTTATACATGAAATAGTTCCTTGGGCTTCTGGGGTCAGGCACAGTGTCAGCGTCAGTGATGCAATAATTAGCTTTGTTTTGGTGCTGGAATAGTTGGTAGATCTGCAGAATGCAAATGGACACACACCCACCCACCCAACCACACCCACACCCACACACACGAAAAAACTGCACTGTAATGTAAACGAGGATTTACAAAAACAGCACAGGTTAGAAGAATCCAATACTACTATGTCAACTTAGGGTTGCCAACTCCCAGAGACTCAAATAAGGGACACCTTCTGGCCGCCCGCCGAAGGTGGGTGGCCGGGAAAAAAAATTGTGTTTTGAGGGGGGTCAACACGCCTGAAATGCATAGGAAACTGCATTTTGGCACAGTCACAGACACTCAGAGAGTTATACCTACAGTATAACACACAATACATTACAAACACAACAGGTCTTACATCTGCATCAGGCTACATCTGCATCAGGTTACACTTACTGTACGCATACATATCATAATCATAAGGAAATTAAATGCTTCAACCACACACCCATGGCTTGCCATGTAGACCTACATTTTACTATAAGATACACTTCAATTGAGGCATAGGGCCTACTGTACATAGTCTACAACACTGGTTCCCAAACACTGTGTCCCATTTGTGAGTCACAGAATTATTTTTATGGGTCCTTTAATTTTTTGTTTCCTACACTTTGTTTTCATGATTTAGTAATTTTATGAATAACTAAAATTAAAATATAAGACATTCCATAAATTAGAAAACACATATTTAAGAAGTAGTGAAAATAGCCGATCTACAA
Source organism: Nannobrachium achirus (assembly GCF_963921795.1). Classification (NCBI taxonomy): domain Eukaryota; kingdom Metazoa; phylum Chordata; class Actinopteri; order Myctophiformes; family Myctophidae; genus Nannobrachium; species Nannobrachium achirus. Next base: position 54,203,127 of record NC_137833.1, read on the forward strand.
GCTCTCAACAGCTGTGCATAGTGATGTGTTGTGAGCTTGTAGATCTGCTATCTATACTATAATTTTGCAAATGTCTGTCTGTCTGTCTGTCTGTCTGTCTGTCTGTCTGTCTGTCTGTCTGTCTGTCTCAGCGTTTCTCCTCGGTGGCTGGAGCAATTGATCTGAAATCGCATCACCATAAGCATATGAACACACCTGACATAACTGTGAAGCCCGTTTGTCACTTTCACAAATCGTATGCTGTACTGTATATTAGCATTTTTATGGTGTATCTACTATCTATTCTGCATCTAGCATGAGGCACATCTATTCTGCATCTAGCTTGAGGCAAAATGTTTAACCAGCTCTGTGTGTGTGTGTGTGTGTGTGTGTGTGTGTGTGTGTGTGTGTGTGTGTGTGTGTGTGTGTGTGTGTGTGTGTGTGTGTGCAGGCAGGCGGGTGTGTGTGCAGGCGGGTGGGCGGGCGGGCTAGGGGGGGGGGGGGGGGGGGGGGAACAGTATCTCTGTAGCCATTAAAAGAAACGGGTTTCTTACATTGATGCTCCTACATCATGCAAGCACCAGTTAAAGTTACTTTCCATCCCTCATATTCTGTGTGCACAGTGCACATCCCATAACCCACACACTGCACATCATTTTGGAGCTCATATCTTTGAACGGGTAAGGGCTAGTTTTCACTAGTTTGGGTAAATGTTTCATTTCTCTTTTTGGTCTTGGGCTAAAATGTTTTGGAACCACTGGTCAACAATATACTGCTACAGAGAAAGGGGGAACAAGTAATCTGTTTGGAGCTCTTCAACATCCAGATTCTCAAGAACCCATAGATAGTATTATAGCATTTTGCCACATACAGAGTACAGAGTACAGACACACAGACACACACACAGCTCACCTGCTGCAGAAGAGACCCATTCTTTCAGAATGTCCCACAGTTTTGGGGCAAAACGAGCTTTGGCTAACAAACCTCATCTCACATGCAGGTACTATTTTAATTTCGGTAGAGAAATGTTAGTTGCAACTTTTAGTTTTGTGTCGCCCGCGCTGGCTCGCATTCAACAACACAGCAGCTGAGTTCATGTTACACAAGGACTTGCGCAGCACGCACGTAAGTGAGAGGCACCCCCAGGGTCCTAGAGCCCTTCAGATACAGCACACACACACAAAGGCAGGCAGACGATGCCTGACGATCCCAGATAGATATAGAAAATACATTTTATTGTATGATTTTACATATAAGCAAGTCCATTTTCTTTCACATATTTATTATCTTTTATTTATTTATTCTGTAAATAATTTTCATTACAATTGGGTCTGTGGGGAGGGGGGGCTGAGCAGGGGCTAAGCCTCCACCAGAGGGGGCTAGAGCCCTCCCTCGCCCCCCCTTGAAGCCGTCCCTGGCCTGAATGATAGCCACGTTGATAAGGTTTGTAATAAACCAAACCGTTAGTAAATCCGCCAAGATTTCACAGAGCTAAGAGTATTTTTGTTTGTGTTGATCATCCACTACAATAGAGCATAACCCCGATCCAAGATGGCCGCTGGTTAGCGACGCTGCCACTCCGCCTTGAGCCATCTAGCCTTTCTTACTGTATATATAGTTAAATGCATCTGAATGAATGAAAGTGATACTCTGGTTTGTCATCCACAGTACCTCGTCCCATCATTGCAGTGGTGGCTCCCCCTGTCGTTGCAGTGGTTGGTGAAGATGTGATTCTGCCATGTCAGGCAAACCTCTCAGTCCCAGTCAGTGAAACAACAGTGGAATGGACCAGGAAAGACCTGACACCTCAGAATGTCCATGTCATCAAGAACGGCCAGGAAGTGTCTGCAGAGCAGAACTCTGTCTATAAAGACAGGACCTCTCTGTTTGTAGAAGAACTTGAAGTTGGCAACGTTTCTCTGAGAATCTCTGGAGTGAAGCTCTCTGATGGAGGCATTTACACATGTTCCATTACATCAGGGAAGGTGGAGGAATGTCTTGTTCAGCTCATTGTGGGTATAGACCGTGGGCCAGGACCCCAGATATGGGGTCATCGGTACCATCTGAGGGCAATAATTCTCATAGTGATTTTTGGGAAGGTATATATCCCTAGTACTTAGAAACATGTGATAGCATTGCAGTGGTGGTAGCTGTCTGTGTGTTATCACTCCTTTTATAACAACATGCTAAAAAACAGTTTTCAAAATCCGAATGGAACAGTGTACTTCAAACTGATGGTTCTCTCTTATTATTGATCCAATCTCTTTGAAAAATGGTTTGGATAAAGCTCAGACTATATATAGTTCAGTAAAGTTGTAAAAATTAGCATATCTAGAATTGTTATTTATTACAGGCAGTGACAACATAGTGACTATATAATTATGACAATACTCTGTGAGCAAGGGCCCCAAATTTGGGGTCATCTGTACCTTCTGGTTGCAATGATTCTCATAGTGATTTTTGGGAAGGTATACATCCCTAGTACTAGGAAATATGTGATAGCCTTGCATCTGTGGTAGCTTTCTGTGTGTTATCACTCCATTTATAACCATGTGCCAAAACACAGTTTTCAAAATCCGAATGAAGAATTCAACTTCAAACTGATGGTTCTCTCTTAATATTGATTCTCTCTCTTTCAAAAATGGTTGAGATACAGCTTAGACTATATATTTTTCTAAAAAGTTGTTTCCATCTCCAGAAATGTTACAGCAGTGACAACATAATGACTACTAGTACATGAGAGTTACTTTGCATTTTTTAGAAAGATGTAACACAAAAGTTTCCCAAAGATTTAAAAACATCCAAGGCAATGTTTGATGAAATTCAATAAACTAAATATAGTGTAGGTGTGTAACTAATGCATACGATAACATTCTGTTTACCATTACATACATGAATATCACCTTTTAATCCATCCATTTAACGCCTCTATCTGTTCAACCTAGATTTTTTTTCCTATGATGTTTTTGTTGTTGATTTGTATTCATATGGGGACCTAGCCTGACATTAGCCAGACAGATAACATGGATTCACTCACACGTTATCAGTCTGGACTTCGGCCCATAGGCAGCAATTATGAGAAATCAGAAAATGACCGGGCCAATATCTGCATATATTCCAACTCATAATGGAGATTAGAAAGTCCACCCACATCCTCCTGGACCTTCCCCTCCTGATTGACACACACAAAATTATCTTACCCTGGTCTACCTCATCCTCAAAAGTATCCTCCATATCGACATCACTCCTCATCTGTATCTTGAACATCGCCTCAGCCACGATCTTCACCAGAGAAATTACAGTAGCTCAACAACAACAACAACAACAGTGATACACTTCTTTCTCTGTGCCCTAAAGTGATACTGGACCACTATAATGGACCACATCACACCAGGTCATCATTAGCAAAAATGTTATCTCCCATCCAAAGTTGACATCAGTGAGCATGGCGGTCTGCCACTTTCCACAACTTCACTTGTATATGAGCCCTCAACACATGGTGCAACATGGCAACTGGCTGTAACTGTTGTTAACTTGTGGCACCTACTTCACCCAGCACATCAGGGTAGCCTGGAACGTTCCCTGTCAGCAAATGTTTTAATGCTCTCATCTTGCCTTTGCATACAAATATGAGGTTGCACAGGTCTGTTCCATCCCAATACTCCATCTGTACTTTACACTGTACTGTAGGTCCACCTGATACACCCAATACACCAACAGGACAGTTTCATCCCTGAGCATGTGTATCACACCCTTTCCAGAGATGACAGCAGTATCCATCGTTGACACTTAAGGTGTACCCGTACAACTTGCTCACCAGCCTTTGCTAATTGTTATTGCTCATCAGGATGACATCTCATTTGGGTAAAGAACATTACTATTCACAGCATTCACAACAGAGTGGGTACAATTGATGGTATTGTTGAGATGATGGTGTGATCTTTCAGTGGGTGATGATACACCCCAATCTTTTACAACCAAGACACACTAGTCCTTCAACTTCCCCTGTTTCTGCACATTTTGGGGAAGGTATCCATTCACACACAAGCTCAGCAGACTTTTCTGATCTTCTGCTCTTCTGCTCCCCAACTCGTCATCAGAGACAATGTTGCAGAATCCATCATAGTGCTGGCAGACCAGGTCTGGCTTACCCTCTATGCTGGCATGGAGCACAATGCACATGTATCTTCAGCAGGTACTGGGTTAGATCTCTAGCATACTGTAGTCTACATGGCCAGCAAGGAAGTAGTACTTCATCAAGTGCTCCATGAGAGAGAAGCTCACCTTGTCACCAATGGTAGATGTGAAGTGTATGGAAAATTAAGTTGTCTACCCACTGTCAGCCAGTAGGATGGAGATGATGTGCAGTCCAGGTACTGCTCTATCTGTTCAAATATCTTTGGCCCAGTTGACAGAAACCACTTTAAGAGTCCTGCGGATAAGCTACAAAAGGCCATCTTTCATTCAGGACCTATATCTGAAGTTGCCTGTCAGCCCCTCATATGCTGCAACCACATGTATTTGATCCTTGCATCAGTTTTGCACAATTACTGTACATTGTTGAAAGTCACCATGTTTCCAGCATACTTGCTACACTGTAGATTACCACAAATAACTACATGTCAATGGTGAGGTGAATACTGTACATGTCATTCCCATGTCAACCAGTCAGATCTGCTGCCTGCTTGGATGAGAAGGAATGAGATAGACCTTGACCTGAAGCAACTAAGATTGACCTGATTCTATGTGACAATGTTGGTCATTTTCAATCAAAATAGGCTAATTTGTTGTTTTTACCTAATTTAGTACAATGGAACATAACCTTGTGATGAACGCCATCTTGGATTTGGCAATACATAATTAATTGCAGGTAATTTCACTGATTCAGGCACATTTCTTGAGCCCTAAAACCTAGGGTTAGATACCAAAAGCACCTTTATAGGTTGAGAAGTATTAGTATTAGTATTATATAGCCATTTTAAGCTCCTGACAGCCAACTTGGACGCCATCTTGCCATATATACATATACTCCCCCAGATTTTCAGTATGTTTTTCAGCATGCCTAGATGTACCAGAACCAATTGGAAAAACCTTCTGTAATTCTTCTGGAAGTGTTAAGAAGTATGTTTTAATATATTGACCCATCTAATTTTCGCCTAGTGTTATATAAGTAAATTGCATGATAGCACCTATACAGCTACCACTGGTGCAATGCTATCACATATTTTCTAACTCTAGACATGTATACCTTGACAAAAATCACTATGAGAATTATTGCCCTCAGATGGTACCGACCAACCCCAGTGGCTCACGGTCTATAGAGCATCGCAGCGGAAGTTGATTCATGGGGTCACTACGTCATTCCCCATTCATTTTCGCCATAGACTTTTACAAAAATATTTATAACAATTATGTTAAGCCTCGAACCAAGCCATCCAGGATGGAGGTGAATCATGACCATATAACTTTTTTTTCTATGAAAAGAACATTTTGAAAATCGCTAAACAAAGGGTAGTTATTAAATGTAGTATATCAAATAATGTAATATTAAAATATGTTTTCACATAGGATCAAAGGTTATATGGTCATGATTCACCTCCATCCTGGATGGCTTGGTTCGAGGCTTAACATAATTGTTATAAATATTTTTGTAAAAGTCTATGGCGAAAATGAATGGGGAATGACGTAGTGACCCCAGGAATCCACTTCCGCTGCGATGCTCTATAAGCTCGCAACCCTCCTTGCCCATCGGCCCCCACCTTTGCGCACAGATTCACCGGGAAATACCCGGTCGCAGTTAAGAGCTACAATCTATTTAAGTTTTTTCGCTGGGGAATGTAAACAGACCCGCACCGCATGACGTAACTTCCGTTAGAAATCTTGGAACCAAGCGGAAGTCATATCTTGGCCAGGGTGGGTTCCTACTGGTCGGCTGCCGAAATCTTGTTGTTGGATCCACGATCCGCCGTTAGCGATCACTTCTTACCTTTGATGAACACTTTATCCAAAAAGTGACGGGCCGCTGTGAAAGTATAATCGTTTTACTTCTTTAGCGTGGAACAATCTCGAAGCACTGGGGTGAAATGAAGACTTTATATCGCTCAAAAGGTTAGCCGGTTTTGTGTTTTTAGACATTCCGGAAGTTGCGGCCGCATAGGAAAACATTACTGCCTCCCCTGGTCACGTGGTATATACACAAGTTACACAACGGGGAAAACACAGAACCGGCTGACCTTTTGAGCGATATAAAGTCTTCATTTCACCCCAGTGCTTCGAGATTGTTCCACGCTAAAGAAGTAAAACGATTATACTTTCACAGAGGCCCGTCACTTTTTGGATAGAGTGTTCATCAAAGGTAAGAAGTGATCGCTAACGGCGGATCGTGGATCCAACAACAACATTTCGGCAGTCAACCAGTAGGAACCCCATCTCGGAGCAGCGTAGCAGTGGAGTGAGAGGTTCCGAAAGGAGCTAGCTACAACATGACGTAAAGTGGTTTCTGCTTCCGACCGCATTAAACCACGAACAGTAAAAGGACCCAAGGCTAAGCTCCTCTCTCTGTCGAGTCTCTATGTCTACTAAAAGGTAATATAATAACAGTAACAGCTCGGCAGAGCGTGTCAGTGTTTGTAATAAGTGAGTCAACTAGTGTTGGAAGGAATGGGATCCACAAACGTTTTGTCTGATGGTCGAATAATTAGCCACTTCCCAATTCGCAGTGTATACCCTACCCAGTGCAGCCCTAGCTAGTATAGTGCTGCTGATGTAGTGTAAGGCTTTGCCACATGTTTTGCACATGTGTCAGCGGTCTCCTAGTGCAGTTCTGGGTATCTTTAAAGAATCTCAACAACATCTGAGCGACGCTGTATCTCTTGCGTGTTCCGTTGAGGTCTGTAGATGGAATGCGTTTTAGTTTGCACCTGGACAACTGGGCACTTGGGACATGTGGGCACTTGGAGAGGTGGACACCTGGACAACTGGGTGTCAAGGTGTCCCTAGTGCCCAGTTGTCAAGGTGCCCATTGTGTCTGACTAATAAAAATACATTACATTACATTATAGCAGACAGTTCTGTTGGAGCATCCAAGGCTCTGGTGCCTGGTACTGGGAAGCAGGCTAGCTCCTTTCGGAACCCCTCACTCCACTGCTACGCAGCTCCGAGATGGGGTTCCTACTGGTAGCATGCCGGAATCCTCTGGCCGGATCGCCGATCCGCCGTTAGGGAACACTTTCTTACCTTTGGAGAACACTCTATCCAAAAAGTGACCGGTCTCTATTCATCTATAATCGTTTTACTTCTTTAAGGTGGAAGAAACTCGAAGCAAGGGGGTGAAATAAAGTTTTTATATCGCTCGAAAGACCAGCCGGCTCTGTGTTTTCCCGTGTTTTCCCCGTTGTAGTCTCGCGTGGCCAGACTGTTGCCTCCGCGATTTGGTCAAATGCTCACAGCCACGCGAGACTACAACGGGGGAAAACACGGGAAAACACAGAGCTGGCTGGTCTTTCGAGCGATATAAAAACTTTATTTCACCCCCTTGCTTCGAGTTTCTTCCACCTTAAAGAAGTAAAACGATTATAGATGAATAGAGACCGGTCACTTTTTGGATAGAGTGTTCTCCAAAGGTAAGAAAGTGTTCCCTAACGGCGGATCGGCGATCCGGCCGGAGGATTCCGGCATGCTACCAGTAGGAACCCCATCTCGGAGCTGCGTAGCAGTGGAGTGAGGGGTTCCGAAAGGAGCTAGAAGCAGGCCACTGTGGTAGTTGTTGTTCCTGGCGCTGCCTGGGAAGCAGGCCGCTTCGGTTTCTGCTGTCGTGAGTTGCTGCTGCTTGAGCCTGCCTGGTTCTGGGTCTGGGAAGCAGGCCACTTCTGTCCAGGCAGTCGGTGCGGTAGGAAAAAAAAAAGTTTAATTTGTTCCCCCCACTCTGGCCATGTTTTGCTTGCCTGGTTAATAAACCTGACTGCACTCAACACCACCCCCTGGCGGTAGTGGTGTTGTAGTGAAGTCTGGCCCTTCACATTAAATAAGCTTTTTCCACTAGCCCGATGAAAGAGCTAGCCAATCAGGGCTCTAGACTTGGGGCACTTGGTGGGTGGTGGCCTGGTTGAGAACCATTCAGCCAATCAGGCGAGTCTGTGTGTATACAAAAACACATCCCCCCTCCACTCTGATGCTTTCATTGACTAACGAGCTATTGACACTTGTATGGCTCAATCAATTACCGCAGTTCACAACCCTTTTGAAGTTCAAAGGGAGCAATTAAGAGCTCTGGCTGACTTCATTATGCTATGTGTGCCAATATTTTATGTCTGTCTGTATCTCTGTCGACATAATTTTCCAAATCTGCCTAGCCGATCTTCACCAAATTTGGTGCATGAATGTATGATGTGCCCTAGACAGGGACGTACTGGGCCCCTGATACAGCCCGGGAAAATGATTTGGAGAGGCCCTCATTTTGCACGGGCATCGTCCGAGCACCAGATTTTTTCGCCTTCCAGACACGCCGCAAGGCCCCAAATACTAACCGATGAACGAGTCTAATGATGTTGTATGTAGACCATCTAGGAGTAGTCAAGGAGGGAGTAGTGGGCCGGTATTCAGATGGTAGTAGCCAGTGGGGCCAAGGTGATGGCTCTGTGGGCTGCTGCTACTCAGCGCTATAGAGAGAGATCTCTCCCTATAGCACTGCTGCTACTCAAAGATTGGCCATTTCAGATCATGAGAGACAAGCCAGTGGGCCAATTACATGAGTTATATTTACTTTGTGGGCCGGCCCACAAAGTAAATATTCTTGAACCTTTGATAAAATGGAACATGAATCCTTGATAATAAGAAAACTAAAATAATAATACTCCCCCCTCCACAGGAAAAAAATCAAAAGGAACGCTCAACAGTACCCATTCTCAACATAACAAAGAATCAATCATTGTAGGCATCATCGTCATCACTCTCAGCGTCATCATTTGGAAGATTATTACATGAATCTTCTGCAGCTTCACTGCAGAGCAATTGCTGGCAACACATGCACACATGGGAGATGGAGCAGGGACCCCCTTTCCAGCGGCGGCTCCAGAGAATTGTGACTGGGGGGGCTATGGGGGAGCTGAGTTTTTTTTAGAGTGGGGTCTTATTAATTTTGGCAACAAACAATTATGAATAGTACTCTACTAATATGACAAACGAGATTCTCTCGCTCAGGGTATGGATAACAGAACAGACCAGATCATTGGCAGATCCCAGCAAATCTGAGGCCTGTAGGTGATTGGATAGAGTTTTTGTGAGGCTGAAGATGCTTTCCAGCATAAAATGTATGATTTCATAGTATGGTTTACATAGAAGTCAGTCAATTGTCCTTCACATATTAATATATTAAATCTTAAATATTTTTCATCACAATTGGGTATGTGGCTTAGGGGGTGCTAAAGCCCCCTCTAACCCCCCCCCCCCCCCCCCCTCCCCCGCCACTGCCCCTGCCACAACATACTGTATTGTTTATTCAAGTATAAAATTGTGTTTCATAAAACATACCATACTATTGTGCATTCAATACTAAGCTATTCAACAGTTTTAAATATATGCTATATTCATGCTTTTATTTTAAACATGCATGTACAAGTGGCTGTACTACTGCCATTTATAAACATACCTTATTAACCAATGTCAATATACTATCAATCTATCACTAACAATCTGACAATTGCACAATAATCATGTATACAAGCTATTGAAAAGAGAATCATGTTTATTTTTTATATTTAAAGACAAATCTCTAATTCAGTTTAATCCACCTCCATGTTGATTCTTTCTTTCCTTTGGCCTATAGATGTAAAGATGTTGTATCTACAATTCTACATGTGATCTACGACCAGACACATTCCTCAAGGCTCCTCCTAATTTCAGCTCTGATGCTCCTGTGCTGCACCAGAGGTAAATTACACTGCAATTAACCTACAGTTACACTGGAATAGAGATGAGGCCGAATATTCGGCGCCGAAAATCTTCCGCCGAAAATCGCTAAAAATGCATTTTCGATTTTCGGCTGAATAGTTTTTAACGCCGAAAAAATATTACCGAATATTGAATTAGAAAACACAAACAGCAAAATCCAAGAATCAGTGAAACGCGATGCAGAGAAGCGATGCAGAGAAGCATAGAGCAGCAGCCGCAGCTCCACAGTGGCCGGACGGAGGCACAGACACGCTAGCCTAGCTGAGCTAGACATCCCAGCCATGTTAAAACAAGGTAGGGATAGATACTGCAGTTAGTTAGCTAGATGCATTATCTAGGCTGGTTATACCAGGCTACAGAATGGAGTTGAATGGAGACATAACGGTGCGCTCTCTCCAGGCTGCATTCCACCCCGCCCCACCTCCTCCCCCTTGGTAGGAATGAATAAATACCTCGACCTGTTTCCAAGCTTTGCTGTTATCTGGAGTTAACCAAACTAGAATCCACACATTTCTAGAGCCTGTATCATATCCAGCTGCAGCGCAAGATAATTAACTGTGTGCGTGTGCGTGAGAGTGAGAGAGAGAGAGAGAGAGAGAGAGAGAGAGAGAGAGAGAGAGAGAGAGAGAGAGGCTAAAATGAAACTGAAAGAGAGAGAGAGAGAGAGAGAGTGGCTAAAATGAAACTGAAAGTGTGCAACTGTGCATGCATGTGACTAAAATTAAACTGAAAGTTACCTCCCCAAAATGAATGGCAGATCTAATATTAATAATGCAATTAGGCTATGTGCAATTATGCATCTGAAAACATCACATTGCCTTTTGTTAGGCAATTCAATATTTATATTTGCAATAATTGATCTATATGGCATGCTAATGAGGATTTTATTACTACATAAATGGTAAATGGTTCTATAAAGAAATACATGTTTTAAATAACTGATCCTAATATCATGGAGCCATAGTGATTATACGTTTTGCCATAATCATGTAGCTCTACAGCAGAGGCACAGCCAAGACAGCATTATTTCCCCCCTTTTTTAAGTATATAGAGCCTATATATTATTCGGCTATTCGGTATTCGGTTTTCGGCGAAATGTTTCCAGTATTCGGTTTCGGCCAAGAATCTTGCTTTCGGCACATCCCTACACTGGAACATTTACATTGGCATAGCCTTTACATAAGATTTACAATTTACATTCAGGACAATGGTTTATTTGTTTGTTTGTTTATTTTGTTTAGTTTCATTTTATTTATTTATTTTATAATTTGAGGTCATCCATTCAACTGTAGGCAATAGCCAGTCAACAAAAATCATCATGGTGGTCATAATGGATCTTTCACTACACACTTTGTGCCTTATTTGGTGATTATGAGTGGCTGGTAGAGCGGCTGGAGGGGAATTCTGGGCTCCCCCTGCATTAGTGTCTAAAAAGTGTCCTTGAGCAAGACTCTGAACCCCCATTCTTTGCTGTGTCTTGGTGGGACACTCCATCCACTACCAGTTAAACCCTTCTGTTGTGTTAGGGTTATTTTTTACCCGTTTTCAATTTTAAATGGGTAAAAAGTACCCTTTACATTTCTTTAATGGAACGAGGCTTCATGATATCCTCACCCTAATTTAACACGGTAACATTTATTGTCGTCATTTTAGTTAATTCTTGGGGTCTGTATAAAAAAAAAGTCACACTCATGGTGTTACGGGTCAAAAATGAACCGGCAGAGAAATGTGGCTCAATTCCCCCACATCACATACCCCCCTAAAAAAAACAACTTCTCTGTCAATCATTGTTAATCGTAATAAACCCAAGTATTAAGTTCAGTTGTATAAGGATGGAATGAAGAAATGTATTCATTCCAAATTAAGGCTAACAGCCAAGGATCTGGGTCAATCATGACTCAGTCTGCAAATCCAAGAGGCTAGAAGTTTAAATAGCTATACAGCTACTGTGCTTCCTCACAGGGGTGCCGGAGCCTGTTTAACGAAAGGCTTTGCGCATGTGTCCCCCAACATGCGCAAATCGCTGCTGCTCACAACGCGGCACGGCCGCTCGTTAGACGCAGCGTCTCCCTCACAGAGAGAGAGGGGGGTGAGGGGGCTGAATTTACAGCTGAATAGGGTCGATCTAATCTCTCGAGACAGCCTCAGAGTCGCTGCGCTCAAAGGAAGAGAGACAGGGGGCGGCATAGCTCAGGGGTAGAGAAACTGGTATTAGAGCACGAAGGGTATAAATCCCGAAGGGTTCCCAGTTCGAATCCGGGCTCCCCCTGAGTTAATGACGAAGGGTCCTTGGGCAAGACTCTGAACCCCTAATTGCCTCCGGTGAGTAGGTTGGTGCCTTGCATGGCTTCCTCCGCCACCGGTGTATGAATGTGTGTGTGAATGGGTGAATGTAATGCACAATCTATGTAAAGCGCTTTGGATTAAAAGCGCTATATAAATGCACCATTTACCATTTTTTAGACAGGCAGAGTGGGCGTCGCCCTTGCTTTGATGATGTGGTTCCCAGATTGGGTTCGATCAGATTAGACCCATGACTCGGGTCCCCTCAGAGAGTGGGTGGGGGGGGCACTCACAGGGTGGGGGGGACACTCACAGGCAGACATAGGATGACCACCGAAATTCAACCGTCTGTCCCGCATCCCGCAAAACGGCACAATGTCCCGCGAATCAAAGACATGAAAAAAAAAAGATTATAAGGATTTATTTTCACAATAACGACCACCAGCAGCTAACCTCCTATCCAGGTTTGTTTTTCAGGACGTTTATAGCTTACAGTTTTTTGCTCATTTTGCTGTCTTGTAATAATCAGTGGTGGAAAAAGTAGGCTACTCACATGTTTTACTTAAGTAAAAGTACCAATACTACCATGTAGAAATAATCCAGACCATAAGTAAAAGTTTGTAGTTCAAAATTTACTTGAGTAAAAGTACAAAAGTATTGTCATCAAAATATACTTAAAGTTGCCTACTTTTGTACTTTAAAAGTACAAAAAATGTTTGAAAATTGCAGATCTGGCTATTTTCAAATAGCCTGTGTAGAAAATAGGGCTAAAGTTGTTAATGCATGTTTTATAATATAATAATAATGTATATTTGCAAAGTACAGTAACTAGTAAAGTTTTCAAATAAATGTATTGGAGTAAAAGTACGTCTACGATATTTGGATCCGACATGTAGTGGAGTAGAAGTGAAAGTATAATTTGGAAATACTCAAGTAAAGTACAAATACCTCAAAATTGTAGGCTACCTCTAAATGTACTTAGTTACTTTCCACCACTGGTAATAATTGCGACCAAAGGTCGCAATTGTAGCTTGTCTGACTGGCTGTCTGTACAGGAAGTGATGTCACCTGATGTCAGTGAGTCACAGTGATGTGGTACAGAATGACTCATATATGGGCATAAAAAGGATGTCACATGACATCACTTCCTGTACTGACAGTCAGACAAGCTACGAGATTACTCAGGGTATAAAAGTAGTAATGCCAAGGCCCTGCTTGGCATTACTAATTAACGTACGTTTTATGCCCATATATGGAGATTCCTATATTGTCAATATTAAGGACATTATTAAGGATATTATGTTATCAATATTAAGGACACATGGGAATGCCCATATTTGGTAGTGTTCATATATGGGCATGTTTTGACATAACATAACTATCATGAAGGGGTCTCCATATATGAGTAACTGATCCCATATACATCACTGGCCAGACGCAAGTCACCCTGAGGTGTCTTACTAGTAATAATGGGCTACATTGTATTAGTATTGCACACTTTACAGTTAAAACAGTTGTTGTTAGTGTCACCAAACTGACTTTCTGACGTCACTGCCTGGCCACGGCCACATTGTGACCACGCCCACATTGGTGTCCCCCATGTCATTTTCCCTTCCGGCTCCCCTGCTTCCTCATTCTGACACCTTCTCACATGACCTTTAATCATTGTTCCTCAGCATATACAGGATGAGAGAGAGAGAGAGAGAGAAGAGAGAAGAGAGAGAGAGAGGGAGAGAGAGAAATAACAGATGCAGTGTAAATCCTAATTGGGCTTAGCAAGGGCTGTCCATAAACTCAAAGAGAAATATGTCCAAAAACAGAAATTGTTGATTTTGGGGTTGGGGGAAAATAGTGAGGGAATTAGAGATGGACATAGACTGATGTGCAGAATCAGCAGTCAGACAGAGAGCGAGAGAGAGGGAGAGGGACGGACGGACGGACGGACGGACGGACGGACGGACGGACGGACGGACGGACAGACAGGGTGCCCCTGAGCAAGTAAAACAAACAAAACCTAGGATCAGTGTTCACGACCATAACATCAAGCAGGTCGCCTCCTATAAGTATCTAGGAGTGCAGATTGATCAGGATCTGAGCTGGCACACGCATCTGGCAACCTTATGTTCTAAGATACAGCAGCGTCTACACTTTCTTCAAAGACTTAGGCTTTTCTGAGTCAGTGTGAATATTATGTTGACTTTCTACAGGGCTAGTATAGAATCCATTCTGAGATATGGTATGTCTAGCTGGTTTGGTAACTTGACTGTTAAGTGTAAGTCTTAAATAGCTAGTCTGGTAAATACGTCAGGGAGGATCATGGGTATGGCCACCCCCCGATCAGCCCCCAGGCCATTTTTAACAAG